>NC_057810.1:261770012-261777245 GCF_018294505.1 Triticum aestivum | reverse complement strand
CGCCTCCTTCGCCTCCGGTGGCCGCCGCCGCCTGCCGGCCTCGCATCGCCGGGGTTGTGCCGCCCCGTCACCTCCCCGTCGCCTCCTCCGCCTCCCCTCGCCGGGATCCGGCCGGATCCGTCGAGATCCGGCCGGGATCCGCCGCGCGCACTCGTCCCCGGCGCTTTTTCCGGCCATCCTCGACTCCCGCATCGTCCAGTTGACTTTTCTGCGAGGTGAAAACGGCTAAGTCCCCAGTTTTGCAATAATTATCATGCCATGTTCATCATGTTGTATCTCTGCATCCGTAGCTCCGTTTCATGCGTGTAATATGTCAAAATGTTCGCCTCGACAAGTACATCATTTCATTCCATTGCATCATATTTATTTGAGGTCATCTAGATACCTTAATCATTGTTGTAAGAGTGCTTCATGATGTTTTTTGCTGTCTGTTAACAGAACAAGCTCTTTTGTCATTTTTGCCATGATTGATGTGTGCATCCTATGAGGTTGATGTCTACATGTGTTTTGTTCTATGCTATGTCTTCTTTATAGAGGTGCTTACCATGTATTTTTGTGATCAACGTGGTGACTAGCACAAGCATGCATACTAGGCATCGTGATATTGCTGATTTTAGTCCCTGTTCTGCTGTTATTTTGATGCCATGTAAACTTGATGTTACAGAGAGATCCATGCATATTTTGAGATACTTCAGTAAGGGTGTTTTGAACATATGGTTATTGTCTATCCATTCATGCCCTTTGTTGCAATTATGGAGTAGTCTAGCATGTCATTTTCGTGCTCTACTTTTGCTTCAAAATGTTTCCTGTCAGATTGTTTACATGTTATTCAATTTAGCCAAGGTTGCTATAGTTGATCCTTGCATGCTATGGACTTGTTATTGACTTGGTTTGTTTCACAAACATGTCTTCTTTATGATGCTATGCTTATCTTGTCATGCAATGACTTGTGGTGAGTGAATCGAGCTTGTTAAGTAGTGTACATGATGTTGCTGTTTTGCTAGGCTGAATCTGTTATTTCGTGATGCTATATAAACATGTTGCTACTAATCGTTGTATGCATAATCTAGATATGTTCTATAAACATGTTTTGATCTACATGTCATCATCTATCCATCCATGCCCCTGGTTGCATTTATAGGTTGCTGTAGCTTGTTCATATCTTGCCCCAAAGTTGCTTCATAATGTTGCTGTCAGCCTGTTAACATTAAGTTCAGTTGTTTTCATGTGTTTTGCTAGTGTTCCATGCACCCTATGAACTTGCTCTTGCCATGCTTAGCTTCACAAACATGACTTCTTACTGTAGGTTTCCTTGACATGCCATGTTTTGCTCTGTGGTGAGTGGTACAAGCTCATCTACATGCCTTCATAATTCTGTTCCTGCCACGTTTGAATGTGTATTATAACTTGCCATGTTTACGTGGGTGCCATCATATTTTCTGATCCTTTTTGGCTTATGGTCAGTAAGGGACTATTGTTCTATGCTTTGAGTAGAATCATGCCATGCCTTTGTTTGTCATTATAAGTTCCTGTAATATGTTGTTTGATAGCTCTAAACATTGCATCGTGATGTTATTTTCTGCAAAGTCTGAAATTGTTATTACTTGCAATCTTACCATGTGTGTTTGAGCATGTTGTAGTGATTTCTAGAGATAGCTCAGTGTTCATGTATTGTTGTGCTTTACCTATACATCATGCCCATGCCTTTTGTTATTATGTTGAGGTGTTGTAGCATGTTGTTTTGATGCTTGCAATATGCCTAGTTGCTGTTTTGGACAGCTTGTCCTTTAAACTTGTTTCATGTGTGTGTTGAACCGTTGCTCCGTTTTTTGAGTGTGCTCTGTATGAAACTTGCTTAGAATTACATGTAGCTTCATATTATCATGTTGCATCCTTGTTTTGAGGTGTTTGCTTGTTGTTTGGGTGCATTTTGCATCAATGCCATGTTTAACTTGTTTTGCTCATATCTTCTAGGCCGTAACTCCGAACTAAATGAACTTCATATGTAACTTGACTAGAATCTCATGTAGATCATCTTGGTGCATATTAACTTACTGTTTAACAACTTGAACATAAGGTTTATTCAGATCTGGACCAATTTCGAAATATGTATATGAGGACTTACCGGAATTGTTATATGTTGTTCCCGGCCTCATTTAAACTTGCCTTGATGTGTTGCTCTCGTTTGCATCATCTCTTGCCATGAGTAGCTTCATGTAGCTTTGTCATGCATCATGCTCGTGTGTGCATCATGCCTTGTTCCTGTGTGGTGTGTTTACTATGTTGTGTGCTTCTTTTCGATAGTTCCTGTTTTGTTGCGATCATGAGGATTCGTTCGTCTACGCTTGGTTCGTCTCCGTGGCTTCGTCCGTTCATCTTTCTTGCGGGATTTCAGGCAAGATGACCGCTACCCTGGATCTCACTACTATCATTGCTATGCTAGTTGCTTTGTTCTATCGCCTTGCTGCGCTACCTATCACCTGTTTATCAAGCCTCCCATATTGCCATGAACCTCTAACCTTTGACACCTTTCCTGTGCAAACCGTTGTTTGGCTATGTTACTGCTTTTGCTCAGCCCCTCTTATAGCGTTGCTAGTTGCAGGTGAAGTTGAAGATTTCTCCATGGTGGACAGGATTTTGATTGGGATATCACAATATCTCTTATATTATTAATGCATCTATATACTTGGTAAAGGGTGGAAGACTCGGCCTTTTGCCTGGTGTTTTGTTCCACTCTTGCCGCCCTAGTTTCCGTCATACCGGTGTTATGTTCCCGGATTTTGCGTTCCTTACGCGGTCGGGTGATTTATGGGACCCCCTTGACAGTTCGCTTTGAATAAAACTCCTCCAGCAAGGCCCAACCTTGGTTTTACCATTTGCCTCACCACCACCTACCTTTTCCCTTGGGAGTCGCTCTCTCGAGGGTCATCTTTATTTTAGCCCCCCCGGGCCAGTGCTTGTCTAAGTGTTGGTCCGAACCGGGCAGACTGCGGGGCCACCTCAGGGCAACTCAAGGGCTGGTTTTACTCGTAGGCTGACCTATCCGGTGTTGCCCTGAGAACGAGATTTGTGCAGCTCCTATCGGGATTGTCGGCGCATCGGGCGGCTTTGCTGGTCTTGTTTTACCATTGTCGAAATGTCTTGTAAACCGGGATTCCGAGTCTGATCGGGTCTTCCTGGGAGAAGGTCTATTCCTTCGTTGATCGCGAGAGCTTGTCATGGGCTAAGTTGGGACACCCTTGTAGGGTATAATCTTTCGAAAGCCGTGCCTGCGGTTATAGGCAGATGGGAATTTGTTAATGTCCGGTTGTAGATAACTTGACACCAGATACGAATTAAAACGCATCAACCGTGTGTGTAGCCGTGATGGTCTCTTTTCGGCGGAGTCCGGGAAGTGAACACGGTTTCTGGGTTATGTTTGACGTAAGTAGGAGTTCAGGATCACTTCTTGATCATTGCTAGCTTCACGACTGTTCCTTTGCTCTCTTCTCGCTCTTATTTGCGTATGTTAGCCACCATATATGCTTAGTCGCTGCTGCAACCTCACCACTTTACCCCTTCCTTTCCCTTTAAGCTTTGCTAGTCTTGATACCCATGGTGATGGGATTGCTGAGTCCTCGTGGCTCATAGATTACTACAACAACAGTTGCAGGTACAGGTTTATGCGATGGTCATGACGCGAGAGCGATGTTTGCTTGCGTTGAGTTCTTCTTCTGCTTCTTCTTCAATCAGGGATAGGTTCCAGGTCGGCAGCCTGGGCAAGCAGGGTGGATGTCGTTTGAGTTTCTGTTTGTGATTCATCCGTAGTCGGATGGTGCTCTTATGTATTGTGATGTTGTATTCATGTGACATTGTATGCCTTATGTATGTATCCCCTCTATTATGTAATGTTGATGTAATGATATCCACCTTGCAAAAGCGTTTCAATATGCGGGTCTATCCTTGGTGGGACCTTCGAGTTCCTTTTGGATAGGGTCGCATATTGGGCGTGGCAATTTGGTATCAGAGCCTCGACCGACCCTAGGAGCCCCTTGTTTGATCGTGTAGTTTGGCTGTTGTTGAGTCTAGAAGAAAACTGTTTTCGGAGTCTAGTTATATCGGAGAGTAGGAATAATTTTACTCCTCTGCCCCTTCGTCTCTCTGGTAAGGAATCTTGACGTAGGTGTTTTGAATTACTCCTCTTCCCCTTCAAATTTTTCTTTAGGGTCACGCAGTTGGTTTTGCCGATCGTTGTTCCTCAGCTCTTTTGATCCGGTGCATTTCTCGTAAAGTCGACTCGAGCCTCTTCATCTTTGAGTTCAATCCTCAGTTGTTTTCTTTTCCCACCCGCCCTCCCTTCTTCTTCTCAGAACTGGAGTCTGTAATCGAGTATCCATCCTACTCGTGCGAAGCCTTTGCTTTCTTTCCTCAATGATTTCAACCGGTGTTTTCTCTTCAAGATATTCGTCGGTTTTTCCCCTTCCGAGTTGCATTTGTTTTCCCGCCCTACCACCCTCTTCTTCCCGGAGCGTGAGCCTTTTTCGAGCATCAATTTCATTTGTGCGGAGCCTCTTCAGTCTTTCGACAATTGTTTCAACCGGTGAATTCTCTTTTGTCTGACATTCTTCATCTCTTCTCCGGTGCACTCAATTCAAGTTTTTCGGGTTGATCATATTCTTTTCCTCCAAGTGTTTTTCCCTGCTCGTTCGCCTCTCGCTAGTTTATCCTTCCGGAGTGTTCAAGACATCTCAGGAGATTCATCTGTGTTCTAATTAATTCGAGGTTGTCACCTCATTCAAACATTTCAATTGTTCCGGTGCATCATTTATCTGTTCAACAATCCTTTCCAACAGCGTTATCTCTTTAGTGGGCCCTAACCCACAGGTATTTTCCCAGGATCTTACCTGACTCTTCTAATTCCCCCGGAGTTATTCCAAATTCTTTCCAGAGTTTGACGTAAGAATGGATCCCATTAGTCAGATGCCTTCTCCAAGATCATTTTCAAATTCTTTTCATGGTTGGCTCAACCTCTTCGCTTTTCATTCTCCCGGAGTATCTAAGTAATTTTGGTGGTGTTCCTCGTCATCATTTGAAGACCGAAGAAGAGTTTTTCCTCTCAATCTTGGCCGTTCTTTCGAAGATTCATGATTCTAGCTTCTTATTATCCTCTCAATTATTCCATTTGTCAGATATTCCTTTTCTCACCACCCGGAGTTTGTCAGGAGTTGCTTTCCCGTTTATTTTCACCGGAGGCGATCATTCCAGAAGAATTCTTCGTCCTCTCATTCCAGCTATCTTTCTCTAATTATCCCGGTGCTTCGTTCAAGTGTTTTATTTAATCAGCTCGTGATCTCCTTATTTTTTTGCATCTAAATCCCCTCAAGCATATTTGCCTTCTAATTCTTCCGGTGATTCATTCTCTTTCATCAGTCATTTTCGAATTCTTACGGTGGTTCGTTCAAGATTCTTTTTCCTCGATTATCATTTTAATTCATTCGTTCTTTTCAATCCTACCGGTGATTCATGAAGATCTTCTCTAGTTTGTGATATGTCACTTATCAATTCTTTTTCAAGAGGAATAAGTAGTATGCAAAATCCATTGTTTGTCATCAATTAAATTTGATGAAGGATAAGCATACAATAAATCTTATTCTTATTTCATCCAAGTGAGTATCCTTTTCTTTGGAGTTTGTTCTTGATGAATAAATTCTAGTCCCAAGTGTTTCCCATCTTTTATTTTCCGGAGTTCAATTTTCCTCGGCCATCTCGTCGGAAACCCCATCTAAATCATCGCAAGGCTTTAATCTTATCCTTTTCATCTTTCATTTTATCTCGTCATCCTTTTGTTACCGGAGTTCTTCACGGTGGCTCGTCATGATTCAATTCTTTCCTCAAGTGTTCATCAAGATTCTTATCATAGGAGTTCAAGTATCTTCCCTTCTTGCCTTTCGAAGTGCAATTAATTCTTCATTTTCTTTTGAAGTCGAGTTTTGCATTCCTTCGTTCTTCTCAGCTATTCAATCTTTTCCATTTGTGGCCGGTTATCACCTCATGATCTTGAGATGTTACCTTATTCTTTTCGTTGTTGAATTTTCTCAACAACTCCATTCAATATTTTCTTCTAAGGTTGCTTTCTATTTCATTCGTGGCACAAGTTGTCATTTTCTTCTCCGTTCTTTTCATTCAACTCTTTCAATTCTTCCAGAGGTTTTGTGTCATGTCTTCATCAAGTATCTTCCCATCCTCTCTAGTTCATGTTCCATTCCTTCCATTTTCAGCCGGAGTGCTGCCTAAATCCTTTCAGTCTTATTCGTTTCTTACCTCATTTTAACCGGAGTGGTTTCATAGTCTATCTGATTCCGTCAGTTTTTGATTCTCGTCATTCTAGTCGTTCCTCCCTTCTTCTCGAGTGCTCTCGATTCTATGCTTCTTCTTGAGTTCTTGTTTCACCTCATCCCTTTTCCCTTCCGTCTCGGTCCTAAGATCTCGGGACGAGATCTCTTGTTAGTGGAGGAATGTTGTAACGCCCCGGATTTGATGCGCCAGGTGTTCGCCAGTTATTCGCCGTAGTTGCCATGTCATTTGCTTGCGTGTTGCATTTTATCATGTCATCATGTGCATTTCATATTGCATACGTGTTCGTCTCATGCATCCGAGCATTTTCCCCGTTGTCCGTTTTGCAATCCGGCGCTCCTACGCCCTCCGGTGTTCCCCTTTTCTCTCCTGTTGTGTGCCGGTGTTAAACTTTCTCGGAATGGCCCGAGGCTTTCCAAGCGGCCTTGGTATAGCACCTGTAGACCGCCTGTCAAGCTTCGTGCCATTTGGAGGTCGTTTGGTACTCCAACGGTTAACCGGGTAACCGTAAAGCCTCCTTCTCTTTGCAGCCCAACACCCTTCCAAACTGGCCCAAAACCCATCTAACTCCCCTCCATGCTCTCGGTCGTTCGATCACGATCGCGTGGCCGAAAACCGCTCCTCATTTGGACTCTCCTAGCTCCCTCTACCTATAAAACTAGACCTCCCCCGAAATTTTCGGGTCATTCTACCCCTAACCCTAGCCCCGCTCCTCTCCGCGCCGCCGGACACGTCCGGTCTGGCTGGACACGTCCGCCACCGACCCCCTCGCCTAATCAGGGAGGGCCACGTGGCCTCTCCGCCGCCAGCCACCGCGCCCCCCCCCCCGCCACGGCCCGCCAGGCCCAGGCGCGTCCCGCCCAGGCCCGTGCGCGCGGCCCGCGCCCCGCGTGCCCTCGC
>NC_057810.1:261723900-261769496 GCF_018294505.1 Triticum aestivum | reverse complement strand
TCCCCTGCGCCCGCGGCCTCCAGCCGCCTCCTTCGCCTCCGGTGGCCGCCGCCGCCACCTGCCGGCCTCGCGTCGCCGGTGTTGTGCCGCCCCGACGCCTCCCCGTCGCCTCCTCCGCCTCCCCTCGCCGGGATCCGGCCGGATCCGTCGAGATCCGGCCCGGATCCGCCGCGCGCGCCCGTCCCCGGCACTTTTTCCGGCCATCCTCGACTCCCGCGTCGTCCCGTTGACTTTTCTGCGAGGTGAAAACGGCTAAGTCCCTAGTTTTGCAATAATTATCATGCCATGTTCATCATGTTGTATCTCTGCATCCGTAGCTCCGTTTCGTGCATGTAATATGCAAATTGTTCGCCTCGACGTGTACATCATTTCATTCCATTGCATCATATTCATTTGAGGTCATCTAGATGCCTTAATCATTGTTGTAAGAGTGCTTCATGATGTTTTCTGCTGTCTGTTAACATAACGAGCTCTTTTGTCATTTTTGCCATGATTGATGTGTGCATCCTATGAGGTTGATGTCTACATGTGTTTTGTTCTATGCTATGTCTTCTTTACAGAGGTGCTTACCATGTATTTTTGTGATCAACATGGTGACTAGAACAAGCATGCAAACTAGGCATCGTGATATTGCTGATTTTAGTCCGTGTTCTGCTGTTATTTTGATGCCATGTAAACTTGATGCTACAGAGAGATCCATGCATATTTTGAGATATTTCAATAAGGGTGTTTTGAAGATATGGTTATTGTATATCCATTCATGCCCTTTGTTGCAATTTTGGAGTAGTCTAGCATGTCATTTTCGTGCTCTACTTTTGCTTCAAAATGTTTCCTGGCAGATTGTTTACATGTTATTCAATTTAGCCAAGGTTGCTATAGTTGATCCTTGCATGCTATGGACTTGTTCTTGACTTGGTTTGTTTCACAAACATGTCTTCTTGATGATGCTATGCTTATATTGTCATGCAATGACTTGTGGTGAGTGAATCGAGCTTGTTAAGTAGTGTACATGATGTTGCTGTTTTGCTAGGCTGAATCTGTTATTTCGTGTTGCTATATAAACATGTTGCTACTAATCATTCTATGCATAATCTGGAGATGTTCTATAAACATGTTTTGATCTACATGTCATCCTCTATCCATCCATGCCCCTGGTTGCATTTATAGGTTGCTTTAGCTTGTTCATATCTTGCTCCAAATTTGCTTCATAATGTTGCTGTCAGCCTGTTAACATTAAGTTCAGTTGTTTCCATGTGTTTTGCTAGTGTTCCATGCACCCTATGAACTTGCTCTTGCCATGCTTAGCTTTAAAAACATGCCTTCTTACTGTAGGTTGCCTTGCCATGCCATGTTTTGCTCTGTGGTGAGTGGTATAAGCTCATCTACATGCCTTCATAATTCTGTTCCTGCCATGTTTGAATCTGTACTATAACTTGCCATGTTTACGTGGGTGCCATCATATTTTCTGATCCTTTTTGGCTTATGGTCAGTAAGGGACTCTTGTTCTATGCTTTGAGTAGAATCATGCCATGCCTTTGTTTGTCATTATAAGTTCCTGTAACATGTTGTTTGATAGCTCTAAACATTGCATCTGATGTTATTTTCTGCAAAGTCTGAAATTGTTATTACTTGCAATCTTACCATGTGTGTTTGAGCATCTTCTAGTGATTTCTAGAGATAGCTCAGTGTTCATGTTTTGTTGTGCTTTACCTGTAGATCATGCCCATGCCTTTTGTTATTATGTTGAGGTGTTGTAGCATGTTGTTTTGATGCTTGCAATATGCCTAGTTGCTGTTTTGGACAGCTTGTCCTTTAAACTTGTTTCATGTGTGTGTGTTGAACCGTTGCTCCGTTTTGAGTGTGCTCTGTATGAAACTTGCTTAGAATTGCATGTAGCTTCATATTATCATGTTGCATCCTTGTTTTGAGGTGTTTGCTTGTTGTTTGGGTGCATTTTGCATCAATGCCATGTTTAACTTGTTTTGCTCATATCTTCTAGGCCGTAACTCCGAACTAAATGAACTTTATATGTAACTTGACTAGAATCTCGTGTAGATCATCTTGGTGCATATTAACTTGCTGTTTAACAACTTGAATATAAGGTTTATTCAGATCTGGATCAATTTGGAATATGTATATGAGGACTTACCGGAATTGTTATATGTTGTTCCCGACCTCATTTAAACTTGCCTTGATGTGTTGCTCTCATTTGCATCATCTCTTTCCATGAGTAGCTTCATGTAGCTTTGTCATGCATCATGCTCGTGTGTGCATCATGCCTTGTTCATGTGTGGTGTGTTTACTATGTTGTGTGCTTCTTTTCGATAGTTCCTGTTTCATTGCGATCGTGAGGATTCGTTCGTCTACGCTTGGTTCGTCTCCGTGGCTTCATCCGTTCATCTTCTTCATGGACTCGTTCTTCTTCCTTGCGGGATTTCAGGCAAGATGACCGCTACCCTGGATCTCACTACTATCATTGCTATGCTAGTTGCTTTGTTCTATCGCCTTGCTGCGCTACCTATCACCTATTTATCAAGCCTCCCATATTGCCATGAACCTCTAACCTTTGACACCTTTCCTATGCAAACCGTTGTTTGGCTATGTTACCGCTTTTGCTCATCCCCTCTTATAGTGTTGCTAGTTGCAGGTGAAGTTGAAGATTTCTCCATGGTGGACAGGATTTTGATTGGGATATCACAATATCTCTTATATTATTAATGCATCTATATACTTGGTAAAGGGTGGAAGACTCGGCCTTTTGCCTGGTGTTTTGTTCCACTCTTGCCGCCCTAGTTTCCGTCATACCGGTGTTATGTTCCCGGATTTTGCGTTCCTTACGCGGTCGGGTGATTTATGGGACCCCCTTGACAGTTCGCTTTGAATAAAACTCCTCCAGCAAGGCCCAACCTTGGTTTTACCATTTGCCTCACCACCACCTACCTTTTCCCTTGGGAGTCGCTCTCTCAAGGGTCATCTTTATTTTAGTCCCCCCGGGCCAGTGCTTGTCTAAGTGTTGGTCCGAACCGGGCAGACTGTGGGGCCACCTTGGGGCAACTCGAGGGCTGGTTTTACTCGTAGGCTGACCTATCCGGTGTTGCCCTGAGAACGAGATATGTGCAGCTCCTATCGGGATTGTCGGCGCATCGGGCGGCTTTGCTGGTCTTGTTTTACCATTGTCGAAATGTCTTGTAAACCGGGATTCCGAGTCTGATCGGGTCTTCCTGGGAGAAGGTCTATTCCTTCGTTGATCGCGAGAGCTTGTCATGGGCTAAGTTGGGACACCCCTGTAGGGCATGATCTTTCGAAAGCCGTGCCTGCGGTTATAGGCAGATGGGAATTTGTTAATGTCCGGTTGTAGATAACTTGACACCAGATACGAATTAAAACGCATCAACCGTGTGTGTAGCCGTGATGGTCTCTTTTCGGCGGAGTCCGGGAAGTGAACACGGTTTCTGGGTTATGTTTGACGTAAGTAGGAGTTCAGGATCACTTCTTGATCATTGCTAGCTTCACGACTGTTCCGTTTGCTCTCTTCTCGCTCTTATTTGCGTATGTTAGCCACCATATATGCTTAGTCGCTGCTGCAACCTCACCACTTTACCCCTTCCTTTCCCTTTAAGCTTTGCTAGTCTTGATACCCATGGTGATGGGATTGCTGAGTCCTCGTGGCTCACAGATTACTACAACCACAGTTGCAGGTACAGGTTTATGCGATGGTCATGACGCGAGAGCGATGTTTGCTTGCGTTGAGTTCTTCTTCTGCTTCTTCTTCGATCAGGGATAGGTTCCAGGTCGGCAGCCTGGGCTAGCAGGGTGGATGTCGTTTGAGTTTCTGTTTGTGATTCATCCGTAGTCGGATGGTGCTCTTATGTATTGTGATGTTGTATTCATGTGGCATTGTATGCCTTATGTATGTATCCCCTCTATTATGTAATGTTGATGTAATGATATCCACCTTGCAAAAGCGTTTCAATATGCGGGTCTATCCTTGGTGGGACCTTCGAGTTCCTTTTGGATAGGGTTGCATATTGGGTGTGACAACTAGTCATGATCATGGTCGCACTCCGTCCTACTCCATTGATCCAACATGGTATATGGACACCGGAGCTACTAACCACCTCACCGGCGAGATGGGCAAGCTCTCTATTCAAGAGCCATATCGTGGTCATGATCAGGTGCACACCGCGAGTGGAGCAGGTATGCGCATCTCTCATGTTGGTCAGGCTTCTCTCCTTGCACACAATTTTCGCAAACTTCATCTTTCCAATGTCCTTCGTGTTCCCTCTGCTACGCGTAGTTTGTTGTCTGTTCCTCAAGTTACACGTGATAATAATGTCCTTGCTGAGTTTCACCCTTTTCGTTTCTTTATCAAGGATCGGGACACGAGGTCCGTTCTGCTTAGCGGTCGTCTTCGCCATGGCTTGTACGCACTTGATGCATCGCGCACACCATCCATGCAGTCTTCTCCTCAGGCGTTCAGTGGTGTTCGTGTGTCGCCTACGCACTGGCATGCGCGCCTTGGTCACCTTGCGGCTCCTATAGTTCGTCATGTGTTGCGTCATCATGAACTACCAGTTGTGTCCAATAAATCTGCTGAAACCGTTTGTGATGCCTGTCAGCAGGGCAAGAGTCACCAACTTCCATTTTCAGAGTCTAGTCGTCTTGTGAAACATCCTCTTGAGCTTGTGTTTTCCGATGTATGGGGTCATGCCCAGACGTCTGTTAGTGGCCACAATTATTATGTCAATTTTATTGATGCTTATAGTCGGTTACTTGGCTGTATCTTATTAAGCGCAAGTCTGATGTGTTCGATGTTTTTATCCAGTTTCAAGCACATGTTGAGCGTCTCCTTAAGCAGAAAATCATCCATGTTCAATCTGACTGGGGAGGTGAATACCACAACCTCAACTCCTTTTTTAACAAACTTGGGATTTCGCATCATGTGTCTTGTCCTCATACACATCAGCAAAATGGAACTACCGAACGTAAGCATCGTCATCTTGTTGAAACTGGCCTAACCTTGCTAGCTCATGCATCCGTTCCGTTTCGGTTTTGGAGTGATGCTTTCTCCACAGCCTGTTTTCTCATAAATAGGCTTCCCTCATGACTCCTGAAATGCAAACTCCGCTTGAACTCTTGCTCAAAGAGATTCTAGACTACACTTTTTTCAAAGTGTTCGGGTGTGCATGTTGGCCTCATCTTCGCCCATATAACAAGCGTAAGCTAGAGTTTTGAAAGTGCGTTATGTCGACTAGAGGGGGGGGGTGAATAGGCGATTTTTATGAATTCTTCACTGAGGAATTTGCCGGTGAGGAAATTCCTTAGCGAAGAACTATTAGCAATGGAATAAGTACTCAGAAGTAAGCATAACAGAATACACGCATGGTCATCATGATGAAATGAAGACAAGCACAGAGTACAGAAAGCGTAATCACAGGATAACACAAGATGAAGACAAACAGACTGAAGAAATTGAACTGAGAAAATTGAGAAAGTCTTCAGTCAAAGTCTTCAAACACAGATATGAACAAACACTCAACACAGTAATGAGGAAATGAAAGGGTTGAGGAAATAGAACCAGTTAGGTTGGTGAAGACAATGATTTGGTAGACCAGTTCCAACTGCTATCTCAGTTGTACGTCTAGTTGGAGCGGCTGAGTATTTAAACTCGAGGACACGCAGTCCCGGACACCCAGTCTCTGAGCCGCAACTCAGGACACCCAGTCCTCACCGTATTCTCCTTGAACTAAGACCACGCAGGTCTCGTCCAATCACTCGTGGTAAGTCTTCAGGTGACTTCCAAACCTTCATAGACTTGGTCACTTTGCAATCCACAATTCCTCTTGGATGCTCTAGACCTTGACGCCTAACCGTCTGGAAGAAGCACAATCTTCAAAGGTAACAAGCGTCGGATCCACGCGAGATCAATTTCTTCAGTGATGCTCAATCACTTTGGGGTTTGTAGGTGTTTGGGTTTGGGATTTTCCTCACTTGATGATTTTCGCTCAAAGTCCTCGGAGGATGGGTTGCTCTCAAATGACAAGTGTCAAGTTCTCTCGGAGCAGCCAACCAGCTAGTGGTTGTAGGGGGCGGCTATTTATAGCCCAGGGAGCAGCCCGACATGATAAGACATAAATGCCCTTCAATGATATGACCGTTAGGTGGATAAGATATTTTGGGACAGCTGGCGCGCAGCACAGCAACGGTCGGAAATTTGACTCTCAAATTCCTCAGGGCTATCATGTTCCTCACTGTGTAGGTAATTCGCACTGGCGAATTCCTAACTCCTCAGTCAGAACAAATTCATCAGCGACCAGAAGAACTTCGTCTCTGTCACTTAAGAAAGTGACTGAACTGTATGAGATTTCCAAAGGCTTCACTCAAAGGGATTGGTAGGTGTAGGATTTTGAGTTGAGCATCACATGGAAATTTTTCCTTAGTATTTCCTCGACCCCCTTTAACAGTACGGTGTTTCCTATGACTCAAGAAAGAGAAAATGAAACTACGAAAACAAAAGTCTTCACGCTTCATGTTCCTCAAATGAATACCAAGTCTTCAGGGTCACACCAATTTCTTCACTTTCAAAATCTTCAGAAAGTCTTCAGAATATCAAAGTCTTCAGTTGAAGAACTTCATTTTTAGGGGTCAACTTTCTCTGTAAATATCAAACTCCTCATAGACTTATAGACCTGTGTATACTCACAAACGCATTAGTCCCTTAACCTATAAGTCTTCAATACACCAAAATCACTAAGGGGCACTAGATGCACTTACAATCTCCCCCTTTTTGGTGATTGATGACAACATAGGTTAAGTTTTCAACGGGGATAAATATATGAAGTGTATACACTGATATTGAGGAATTTGATTACAAGATATAGTAGAACTCCCCCTGAAGATGTGCATAGTGAGGAATTTGCTTTTGAGGCAATGCACATTTGAAGAGTTGAATCATGGAGATCTCCCCCTATATCTTGTAATTCATACACGCATTTGATATATAATATGAAGAATTTGAAATGCATGATGAAATATGGTGCCTGATGAGGTTCAGCATGCGTGCAATGTCATTAACGGGGAAATAAGCATGCAGAGCATAATGCAACAAAAGTGTCAGAGCACCATCAGATTTAAGATTACAACTCGATCCAAATAAAAGTTTCAGAAGAACGAGAGTTGTAACTTAAAAAAATGCCCTTAATATAGACCCGCTTGAAGGCTAACTCAGATTTCTCCCCCTTTGTCATCAAATGACCAAAAGGATTGAATCTGAGGACTAACGCCCCTGAAGAATTTCAAGTTGATGGAGGAGCGCCAGCGTTGTCGGGGTGGTTTGTCGGAGCAGGACCTGCTGCAGTGTCGTCCAAATCTTCATACTCATCAGTGTCACGCGATGAAGAATAAGAGCTGGCCACCAAGGAAGGAACTTTGACCTTCTTGAATTTCTTCGGTGGGGGTGCAGACCAGTCAAAGTCTTCCTTGAGACCCATTTTCTTCAGATCTGCAGCGTTGTAGACATGAGAGAGAACAGCCCAGGTGCGGTTGAGGGTTTCATGGAGGTAGTAGTGGTTCTTCTTCACTGCATTGTGTGTGGAGGTCATGTTGTGAAGAATTGAACCAAACTGACGCTTGACCCATTTATGATTGCGATCAATCATCTGATGAAGACTGAGGAGTAACTCATGATCAGTCATCACCCTGGGTGCTGTGGCTTGAGGATTTTCCTTGGCTGAGGTATTGGCGGCAGAGTCATGGGTGGCAGAATCGTCATTGGTAGAGTAAGATGCAGCTTTGTGAAATTGACCATCCAAAGGACGAATGCCTTCATTGATCACAGCAGCGGCCTTGCCTTTATCATCAGCTGATGAAACTGTCCGTTTGAGGACTTCAATGGGAGGCAAGTAGCTACCGTGATTCAGAGTGTCAGCTTTATAATTCAGCGAAGATCTTGCCCTGATGAATCTCATAATCCAAGGAGCATAGGGCTTCAGCTCGAATGGTGACATAGCAATATTGGCCAGAGTCCTCATGAAGAAATCATGGAAGTTTATGGGAACGCCATGAATGATGTTGAAAAGCATATTATTCATGATGCCAATGACTTCTTCATCATTTGAGTCATGGCCTTTGATAGGACTCATTTTCTTTGTCAGAATTCGATAGACAGTCCGAGGCACATACAATAATTCCGTGACGAGGAATTTGGTTCTTGGGGCCTGCCTTGGCTTCAAAGGCTTCATCAGCACTTGCATATAGTGATTTGAAAGTTCTGGTTCGTTGTAGATACAACGAGCATCATCAACAGGAGGACTGAGTGGTAGAGCACGAAGCAATTCAGTTGCTGGTGCCTTGTAGTGAGTATTTTCAGACACCCAGTCTAATACCCATGTGTTCACGTCTTCAGCGTTTCCGGTGATGTGCAGGGTTGCATAAAATTGAAGAATGAGTTCTTCATTCCAGTCACAGATATCAATGCAGAAATTCAGAAGTCATGCGTCGTGAAGAACACTGAGGACTGGCTCAAAGCCGGGCAGAGACTCCATGTCCACATGAGGAATATGTGCATGATCGAAGACTTTGTCTTTGTTGAAGAGCACTGAGGAATAGAAATTGGCTTGGCTGGCAGTCCAGAACCTCCTCTTCCTTATGCGAGCAGAATCATATGGATTGTAATCAGTGAAGAATACGTGCTCGGCAAAGAAATCTTCAGCCTTGAACTTCTGTTTGCTTGAGAACGGATTCTTTTGCTTTGGTAGAGGGGTGTCAGTGAGTTGCATAACCACCTCAGGAATCGCAAGCTCAGGTTCTTCAGGCTGAGGAATTTCTTGTTCCTCAACAGGTGCAGTCTGAGGATCAGCAGCAGCAGGTTCATCAGCACTAGTGGATGGAATTTCTTCATGCACAGAGAGAGTGGGTTGAGTTTCTTCAGAGCCCATTTGAACTGTTGGTGCAGGGGACTGAGGAATCTGTTGTAGCGGGGTGAAGAGAGGAGTATTGGGATGCTGACTTTCCCAAAAGTCATCATTCATCACAGGTGTGGTGCATCCTATATCCACATCTTCATCTTCAAGTTCCTCAACACCAGCCTCTTCAGCTGTGAACTGAGGCATAGGTGAGGAAATGACTGGCGTTGAAGGGAATTGTCCACTTCAATTTCTTCATCAATCTGCTCTGACGAAGCAGCAGAATGATGTTCTTCATCAGATCCGATGGGGATCTTATAGTCTTCTCCAAAAGGAACAAGGTCCTTTGACGGCATGGAGGAAATTGGAACAGCATCAATTGGATTTGTAAGTGAGCTGTTCATTGGCTTCATTTTCTTCGCAGCCAAAGAATTTGACACAGTTGATGCCTTCCTTTTCTTCACTGCAGCTCGCTCTACAGCCTTGGTTTTCTTCACATCAAATGCACATGGAAGAATTGGAGTTGGTGTAGGTGCAGGAGGAGCTGAGGGATCTGGTTGAATTTCTTCAGGCGCAACTGGTGCAGTTGCCCTGACTTCTTCAGTTTCTTCAGGCGCACCACTAGTGGATGCCCTGGCAATTTCTTCAGCTGCTGGAATGGGATCATCAGCCCTAGAACTAGCATTTTCATCAGCAGCCGAAACATCATCAGCGGTGCTGGCATGTTCTTCAGTCGGCTGAGCTGAGACTTCAGCCTGAGGAATTTCATGTTGCGTTGGGGCTGCAACATTGGTGAATTTCTTCGTCAGGTTGACGAATCTGACCTTGGCCCCTTGCCAATCAGCATAATAAGCATCGAAGTTTTTGCTGAGGTCTTGAATTTCAGTCTGGACCTTGAGAAGTTCTTCAGGTGTCATTTTGACAATGTTTTTCTTCAGGAACTTCTCCTTTCTGTATTGAGCTTTCTTGATCTCTCTTGCCTTTTCAAACTTCCATTTCTCTTCAGTGATGAAATGGGTCAGCATGTGATTTTGACCAGCGGTCAGATGGAAATCAGGCATGGGGGTGTTTGGATCCTTGTGCCAGAGATCAATATAATCGAGGATTCTCCTCGGATCCAACAGCAGTGGCACAGATGTGCCTTTGGCTCTAGCGGCCTTCACATGTCTGTCTTTGATGATTTCTGCGAGTTCATCATCAGAAGCTTCATCATCAGATGGCACATGAAATGCAACCTGTTTCTTTTTTGGACTTGGCCGAGGACCTCGTCCAACTGTTGCTTTGGTCTTCAGCAGAGTCGGGCCAGATGATGAAATTGGTGCAGCTGAGGAACTTGCTGAGACACCAGAGGCAATCGAGAAACCAGCTGTCCTTTGACAGGTAGTCAGATGCACAGGTGCTGAGGACTTTGTCAGAACTGCTGAGGACTTGGGAGGAGCAGGAGCAGTGTGAGGAATTTGCCGTGAGGGCGCTGATGGTGATGCACTTGGCTTACGAGCGGGCTTCTTTGGCATGGATTTCCTTGGTTGGACCGAGGCCTCAGTAGCAGTAGCGGTGGCAGAATCCTCATTGAATTTCTTCACTGCCTCCTTGGCTTGTCTTGCCAATTTGGCTTGGCGCTTAGCCCATTCTTCAGGAAAGTCCTCACCACGTTTGATGCTTGTGGGATCAGCTACTTGGCCAGGTGCCAATGGAGCTCTTGGGCACGGAGGATTGAGGGCGAATTTCTTCATGTACTTTGGAGTCACATATCTGTATTCCCTCCATTCCCTTGCCCATCTCTGTTCAATCTTCTGAATGCGCACCTTGCGCTGATTTTTGTTTTCTTTGCCATATTTTGCTTCATCAGGTGTACAATAGTCAGCATAAATTTCCTCAGGGATCTCAAACGCAATCATAACCTCAGGTTTCTTTCCTCCTTTCTGTGGCTTCTTACCATCTGCCATATTCTTCAGTTGAGGAATTTGAACAAATGAGTTCTTTGAAGAAGTATGCAGTTTTTCTTTGAGGAACGCTGTAAATGAGTTAAGTTGATGAGAACCTAGTGATTCAGCAGCAGACATGAGTACCTGTGAACAGAGTACAGGTGCGAGGAATTTGGAGAGGTCATATGCGTTCTGAGAAGGTTTTTGAAAAGAACAAGTTTTGAGGAATTTGACCAGATGAGCCTTGAAGAATTTCACTAAGTGATCTTTGTCTTAGGTTCCAGAGTTGTATAGATCGAGGATCCACACAATTGAGGAATCTTGAGGAAAATCATTGCTTAGAGAAACGAGTCAAGAGCATAGTTTGTTTGAGGTGTTCATATATGTGGAGATTTGAAGAATAAAGACCTTTGAAGATTTTCAGGAAAGCTTGAGAATCAAAGCGAGTAATAAAAGTAACTTTTAATTACCCGAAATGAAGAACACGATGAACTGAGAAGAACGGATGGGAAGTTCGTCATGTTAGATCTTCCTTGCCCTAACACGGCGGAGGAAGACAGCTACAGCGGCGGCGGAGTGAAGATTTCCGCGGTCGGCGTGAGTACGGCAGCGACGAGGTCGAGGCAGCGAAGCTCTTCCCCACCGGCGACGATGGAGTAGCAGTGGCGCTAGGGTTTTAGGAGCTCGAGCGGGAGAGAGATGGTCGAGCGGAGTAAATGAAGTGAGGAAGGGGAGAGGGGTATTTATAGACACGGTGAAAAAACTGTTCGCCCGAAGATTTGGGACGAACGTGCCCCTGCCCTTTCTCCTTCACGCGACATGTGTCACCCACGTACTGTGTAGTGGAGATCGTGTACGATCGTGGGTGAATAGAATAATGCATCGTGGGATGCGGAACGGTTTGAGCGGCAAAAACTGAAAATTTGGATAAGATTTGTTTCAAAGTTTCGTTCGCAATTTCTTCAGCTGACAAGGACACAGTGAAGATTTTGAACGAGTTTCAAATAGAACGCACATGAAGAATTTGTGAATAGATTGGGTTGAGTATAGCATAGAGGGGGAAGGGTCCGATCACATTCACTTAGCAAAAACAACTTGAAGAAATAGCTATAAGTGAATGCTGTAGAGGACATAAAGTCATATATATATATATATATATATATATATATATATATATATATATATATATATACCCAATGAAGAAAAACGAAGGGAACAGTGAAGATTTTGCAAAGTTGAAAAACCGAAGACATTCAAAACTGAGGAAAAACTCAAATTGAAGATTTTCAACTTTTTGTGGTGGCGTGACCCACCGTATAAGAATGATGATTTCAGACACCGCGTATTATTGTCGTAGGGTTCTGAGAATCAAATTCTTCATTAATTTCTTCACACTTAGAGTGTTATTCTTCATTGATTGAAGAAAAACGTTTCTTCATGTGTTGCACATCTAAGTCATCAATTTTGCATAAGTGTTAGGATGTGTGTCCTCTTCAAAGGACATTCGAAGATTCTAAGATATTTAGCTCACACCGCAACTTGCTAAATCTCTTCTCATCCAAGGGCTTAGTGAAGATATCAGCTAGCTGTTCTTCAGTCTTCACGTGCTCGATAGAGATGTCGCCCTTCAACACATGATCATGAAGAAAATAATGACGAATCTGAATGTGCTTTGTCTTCGAGTGCTGAACTGGGTTGTGAGCAATCTTGATGGCACTCTCATTGTCGCAGAGGAGAGGCACATTCTTCACGTTGACTCCATAGTCCTTGAGTGTTTGCTTCATCCAAAGCAGTTGAGCACAGCAAGAGCCAACATCAATGTATTTGGCTTCCGCAGTGGACAGTGATACGCAGTTCTGTTTCTTTGAGGACCAACAGACCAAAGATCATCCGAGGAAATGACAAGTGCCAGAGGTTGACTTGAGGTCCACACGATCACCAGCATAGTCAGAGTCAGAATATCCAATGAGATCAAAGACAGAGCCCTTGGGGTACCATAATCCTAGTGTTGGTGTGTGAGCTAGATATCGAAGAATATGCTTCACAGCCTTATGGTGTGATTCCTTCGGTGCAGCTTGAAATCGGGCACACATGCAAACACTAAGCATTATATCTGGCCTAGATGCACATAAGTACAATAAAGAACCAATCATGGAGCGGTATACCTTGTGATCGAAGTCAATACCATTTTCATCAGTGCATAGATGGCCTTTTGTGGGCATAGGAATTTTGACGCCTTTGCAATCTTGCATGCCGAATTTCCTCAGTACATCTTTGAGGTATTTCTCCTGAGATATGAATATGCCATTGCGCTGTTGACGAATTTGAAGACCTAAGAAGAATTTTAACTCTCCCATCATAGACATTTGATATTCTTCACTCATCATATAGGCAAATTCATCACTATAACGTTGGTCAGTACAGCCAAAGATAATATCATCAACATATATTTGGCACACAAACAGTTCGCCATCATAAGATTTAGTAAAGAGAGTAGGGTCGAGTGAACCGGGTGTGAAGCCATTCTTCACGAATAATTCCTTCAATGTATCATACCATGCCCGAGGGGCTTGCTTGAGGCCATAGAGGGCCTTATTAAGTTTGAAGACTTTGTCAGGATTCTTTGGATCTTCAAAACCTGGGGGTTGAGCAACATATACTTCTTCCTCAAGCTTACCATTGAGGAATGCACTTTTCACATCCATTTGATATAAGATGATATCATGATGATTAGCATAAGCAAGTAATATGCGAATAGCCTCAAGTCTAGCAACAGGTGCAAAAGTTTCATCGAAATCAATTCCATCAACCTGTGTGTAGCCTTGAGCTACTAGTCGTGCCTTATTCCTTACCACAAGGCCATTTTCATCTTGCTTGTTGCGGTAGATCCACTTTGTGCCAATGATATTATGCTTGCGAGGATCCGGATGTTTGACCAGTTCCCAGACATTGTTGAGCTTGAACTGATGTAATTCTTCTTGCATAGCCTGAATCCACTCCGGCTCCAAAAATGCTTCATCTACCTTAGTGGGCCCTGTGATAGAAACAAAAGCATAGTGCCCACAAAAGTTAGATAAATGTGAAGCTTTTGAGCGTGTGAGAGGACCTAGCGCTTCAATGTCATCGATGATCTTGTCAACTTGTACTTCTTTTGCAACGCGAGGATGAGCTGGTTCACGTCGAGGTATTTGATCATTTTCCTCAGCACCATTGTCTTCATCATTATCTTCAGGTGCGTCAGCTTGACGTTCTTCGCGTACTGGAATGAATTCTTCAACAAGTTCTTCAGTAGGAATGACATCCTCAGTTGCCTTGAACTTGATAGAATCCTCAGGTGCTGGTTCATCTAACACAGAAGGTAGGTGCTCTCTTTGCGAGCCATTAGTTTCATCGAACCGCACATCTACAGTTTCAACAATCTTGCGAAGAGCGATGTTGAAGACTCTGTAGGTGTGCGAGTCCTTTCCGTAACCAAGCATAAAACCTTCATGTGCTTTCGGTGCAAATTTAGAATTGTGGTGAGGATCTCTAATCCAACATTTTGCGCCGAAGACTTTGAAATAACTCACATTGGGTTTTTTGTCAGTGAGGAGTTCATAGGCCGTCTTCTTGAAGAATTTGTGAAGATATACTCTGTTGATGATGTGGCACGCAGTATCAATTGCATGAATCCAAAAATGATGAGGCGTTTTGTATTCATCAAGCATAGTGCGAGCCATCTCAAAAAGAGTTCTGTTCTTGCGCTCCACAACGCCATTTTGCTGAGGAGTATAAGGAGCAGATAACTCATGAGTAATACCAAGTTCATCAAGATAGTCATCAAGACCGGAATACTTGAACTCAGTTCCATTGTCACTTCTGATGTGCTTGATATTCACACCAAAGTTGGTTGAAGCCCTCGAGGAAAATCGTTTGAAGACTTCCTGCACTTCATGTTTGTAAGTAACAATGTGTACCCATGTGTATCGAGAATAATCATCAACAATAACAAAACCATATAGAGATGCAGCATTAGAGAATGCTGAGTAATGATTTGGTCCGAAGAGGTCCATGTGAAGCAATTCGAATGGACGAGTAGTGGTCATGATAGTCTTTGCTGGATCCTTGGCCTTGGTCATTTTTCTAGCTTCACAGGCTCCGCATAAGTGATCCTTGAGGAATTTGACATTCTCAATGCCAACGACATGCTTCTTCTTTGCAAGCGTGTGCAAATTCCTCATGCCTGCGTGACCAAGTCGTCGATGCCATAGCCAGCCTTCTGAAGCTTTTGCAAGTAAGCACACGGCTGGTTGTGGTCCTGTAGAGAAATCAACAATATACAAATCTCCTCTCCTAAAGCCTTCGAAGACTTTGGAATTGTCAGCTTCCATAATCACAACACAGCGATACTTGCCAAAGACAACAACCATATCAAGATCACAAAGCATTGAGACTGACATGAGGTTGTATCCTAAGGACTCAACAAGCATGACTTTGTCCATGTGTTTATCCTTAGAGATCGCAACCTTACCAAGACCCAATACCTGACTTTTGCCTTTGTCAGCAAAGATGATATGCTTCAGATGTGACGGTGATAAGGGAGCATCCATCAAAAGATTCTTGTCACCAGTCATGTGATTTGTACATCCACTATCGAGGACCCATTCAGTGGTTTTGGGTTGATCATCCTGCAGATGAATTAGTGTAACTTACAATCTCATATGCTTCATCAATGAAGAATATGATATCAAGTTCATCAGATGAATTTCATCAAGTGGAAAACAGATATAGCAGTATGAGGACGTGTGAAATGAAAGTTCATTTCATCATGGTTAGCCTGCGTCCTTTCAGGCAGTTTTTGTCAGGTCCCCAGCAAATTCTTCAGACGTTAAGGCACGTCTGGAGACCTGACCCTGCAGAAGAGATTAGTTCTTTTTCTTCACCACCCACATCTGAAGGGGTGGCAAAGAGTTCATCACTCTGCGAGCACCATACGAGAATGGTGGCATAGAAGCCAAACCATTTCGTTTCACATAAGAGGGGTTAGGGTAAGCATATGAATAAGCAGAGAAATTCTTCGAGGACTTATGAGCATAATGATTTGAAGAATAATGTGCATATTCATAGCCCTTAGCTCTACCCTGCGAAACAGAGTTGTTAGCACGATGATAATCATGTGAGGACTTTGATCCATTTGAGGAATTTGGTCCGTATGAGGACTTGGATCCATATGAAGAATTTGGTCCATATGAAGAGCTTGATCTGGAGTTCCTATTCTTCATAGGTGGTGTCATGAGGAGATTCACCTGAAGACTTTCAACATAACTTTTGGGAACCCAGATTTTCTTCATAGGGGAACCGTTCCTGCAGTTAGTCCCAACATATCTAGCAAATACTTCACCATTCTGATTTTTGAACAGTTTATAGTTGGAGTCAAATGACTCATCAGAAGAATGAAGAGATTCACATGTAAAGCCAGATAACATGGATGGATCAACTGGAGGTCCCTTTGCAGCAACCCATGAGGTTTTGGGGTACTGCTCAGGCTTCCAATATGTTCCATCAGCATTGAGTTTCCTCTCAAAGGCAATACCCTCTTTCCTAGGGTTTCTGTTGAGGATCTGCTTTTTGAGAACATCACAAAGAATCTGATGCCCTTTGAGGCTTTTGTGCATGCCTGTCGTGTACAGTTCCTTCAGCCCTGCATCGTCAGTGATACTAGCAGTGTCCTCAGATGAGGAATTAGTGATAGCAGAGGCAGGTGAAGAATTTGTAACAGTTGAACCATTTGAACATTGAGGTGAAGAATTAGCAGATTCACGTTCAATGCACTTTAAGCATGGAGGAACAAATTCTTCCTGAGAAGTGCTGATTTGTTGAGCAAGTAATGAATCGCGCTCCTTCTGAAGATCTTTATAACTCACTCTTAGCTTCTCAAGATCTTGCTTTCTTTGAAGAAATTCATAAGAAAGTTTCTCATGATCAGATAAGAGAGTGTTATGATGACTTTGAAGGTTATCAAGCCTAGACTGAACTCTCTGAAGATTTTCAGTCAGGGCTTTAGTGCGATCCATTTCTTCACCCAGCATGTCATCACTTTTGTCTAGCATGTTTTGAACCTTTTCAAAAGCCCTTTGTTGTTTTACAGCAATCTTAGCAAGTTTAGAGTAGCTGGGCTTGAGATTCTCATCAGATTCATTTTCACTAGATTCAGAGGAGGTGTATTTGAGTACCTGTGCACCTTTTGCCATGAAGCAATAGGTGGGAGCGTAGTCATCATCATCTTCATCAGGCTTGTCAGTGGGGTCAGTTTCTTCAGTGTTGAAGATGGACTTGCTAACGAAAGCAGTAGCGAAGGCCAGACTCGCCACACTAGACTCGGATTCTTCAGATGCCTCCTCTTCCTCATTTTCCTCAGATTCAGCATCAGAGTCCATTTCCTTGCCAATGAATGCTCGAGCCTTCTTGGAGCTGCTCTTCTTGTGAGATGAAGACTTCGAGGATTTTGATGACGAAGATTTTGACGATTTCTTCTTTTTCTTTGCATCATCAGAACTGTAATCCTTGTATTTCTTCTTCTTCAATTCCTTTTCCCACTGAGGACAATCTTGAATATAATGACCAGGTTTCTTGCATTTGTGACACAGCCTTCTCTTATAGTCACTTGATGAGGAATCACTGCTTCTTGAGGATTTTCCAAAGCGACCACGTCTTGAGAACTTCTGGAATTTCTTCACGAGCAGTGCTAGCTCCTGGCTCAATTCTTCAGGATCACCAAGGCTACTACCAGAGTCCTCACATTCAGACTCAGACACCACCTTGGCCTTCAGGGCACGTGGTTTGCCATAACTCGAACCATAGAGATCTCTCTTTTCAGCAAGCTGGAACTCGTGAGTATTTAGCCTTTTGAGGATATCGGCAGGATCAAGAGACTTGTAGTCAGCCTGTTCTTGTATCATCAGACCCAGAGTATCAAATGAGAAATCAAGCGATCTCAACAGTTTCTTCACCACCTCATGGTCAGTGATGTCAGTGGCAGCGAGGGCTTGAAGCTCATTTGAGATGTCAGTGAGGCGATCGAAGGTTTGTTGGACATTTTCATTGTCGAGTCTTTTGAAGTGGTTGAAGAGATTCCGAAGAACATCAACTCGAGAATCATGCTGAGTTGAGACTCCTTCATTCACTTTGGACAGCCTATCCCAGATAAGCTTGGAAGTTTCCAAAGCACTCACTCTTCCATACTATCCTTTACTCAGATGGCCACATATGATATTCTTCGCTTGAGAATCGAGTTGCTTGAATCTCTTCACATCGGTAGCATTCAGTGAGGGTGAAACAGAGGGAACACCATTTTCCACAACATACCAGAGATCGTTGTCAATTGCTTCGAGATGCATTCGCATCTTGTTTTTCCAGTAGGGGTAGTCCGTTCCATCAAAGGTAGGACACCCAGCCGAGACCTTGATCATACCTACGGTCGACATAACTAAAACTCCAGGCGGTTAAACCAAAATCACACAGAACAAGGGAGTACCTGGCTCTGATACCAATTGAAAGTGCGTTATGTCGACTAGAGGGGGGGCGAATAGGCGATTTTTATGAATTCTTCACTGAGGAATTTGCCGGTGAGGAAATTCCTTAGCGAAGAACTATTAGCAGTGGAATAAGTACTCAGAAGTAAGCATAACAGAATGCATGCATGGTCATCATGATGAAATGAAGACAAGCACAGAGTACAGAAAGCGTAATCACAGGATAACACAAGATGAAGACAAACAGACTGAAGAAATTGAACTGAGAAAATTGAGAAAGTCTTCAGTCAAAGTCTTCAAACACAGATATGAACAAACACTCAACACAGTAATGAGGAAATGAAAGGGTTGAGGAAATAGAACCAGTTAGGTTGGTGAAGACAATGATTTGGTAGACCAGTTCCAACTGATGTCTCAGTTGTACGTCTGGTTGGAGCGGCTGAGTATTTAAACTCGAGGACACGCAGTCCCGGACACCCAGTCTCTGAGCCGCAACTCAGGACACCCAGTCCTCACCGTATTCTCCTTGAACTAAGACCACGCAGGTCTCGTCCAATCACTCGTGGTAAGTCTTCAGGTGGCTTCCAAACCTTCACAGACTTGGTCACTCGGCAATCCACAATTCCTCTTGGATGCTCTAGACCTTGACGCCTAACCGTCTGGAAGAAGCACAATCTTCAAAGGTAACAAGCGTCAGATCCATGCGAGATCAATTTCTTCAGTGATGCTCAATCACTTTGGGGTTTGTAGGTGTTTGGGTTTAGGATTTTCCTCACTTGATGATTTTCGCTCAAAGTCCTCGGAGGATGGGTTGCTCTCAAATGACAAGTGTCAAGTTCTCTCGGAGCAGCCAACCAGCTAGTGGTTGTAGGGGGCGGCTATTTCTAGCCTAGGGCGCAGCCCGACATGATAAGACATAAATGCCCTTCAATGATATGACCGTTAGGTGGATAAGATATTTTGGGACAGCTGGCGCGCAGCACAACAACGGTCGGAAATTTGACTCTCAAATTCCTCAGGGCTATCATGTTCCTCACTGTGTAGGTAATTCAGACTGGCGAATTCCTAACTCCTCAGTCAGAACAAATTCATCAGTGACCAGAAGAACTTCATCTCTGTCACTGAAGAAAGTGACTGAACTGTATGAGATTTCCAAAGGCTTCACTTGAAGGGATTGGTAGGTGTAGGATTTTGAGTTGAGCATCACATGGAAATTTTTCCTTAGTATTTCCTCGACCCCCTTTAATGAAAACGTGTTTCCTTTTCGCGCACTTCCGACAAACTCTACCACTCCCTCACAACCGGTGCACATGTCCATACCTTTGCCTGATCAATTTGTGGATGTTGCATATGCCCCTCCATTGTTGCCTAATCATGCTGCAGGTATTGGACGTGGCGCTCGTCTTGAGCTTCTTAATGAACAGGAAACCGACGCGGCAGCTCCTGATCGGGATGTGCATGTGCCATGCATATTGGGTGCGACCCGCATACCCGCCCCTACACCGCCCCTGGAGGCTGCCGTGCGGGCGCCGGTCTCGCCTGGCCCGCGGTTGGCCTCGCCTGGCCAGCCACTGGCCTCGCCTGGTCCTTCGGCTGGTGCCCCGCCTGGCCCCCGGATGGCCTCGCCTGGCATGCCGCTGGCCCCGCCTGGTCAATTGGCCGGCACCCCGCCTGACCCACGGGGGGTCACGCCCGGCCTGCAACTGGCCTCGCCTGACCTGGTGGCATCTTCGCCTCGGCCGGCGATTGCTTCGACCGGCCCAGAGCTGGACCCGGTCAGTCCCATCTCGGCCGCTAGTGGGCTGGCCTCGCCTGGCTTGCCGTCGCCAGGGAGCTCTAGTGCGAGCTCCTCCGATGCTGCAGCTTCGTCTCCATCACCTGTTGCGTCGGTATCGCCGGGACGACCTGTAGTCCCCCTACGTCCTCGTACATGGAGTCAATCTGGCATTTTTTTGTCCGAAGGAACGCAAGGACGGGACTGTGGCATGGCTAGCCGCGTGCATGGCTCACACTGCTGCTGATCCCACTGCCGAGCCTCGACACTTCCAGGCTGCACCGAGTATTCCTCACTAGCGCGCTGCTATGGAACAGGAGTTTCAGGCTCTTCAGAAAAATGACACTTGGCAGCTTGTTCCTCCGGTATCTAGTGTCAACGTCATTGATTCCAAGTGGGTTTTTAAAGTCAAGAGACATGCTGATCGTTCCATAGAACGCTACAAGGCATGGCTTGTTGCCAAGGGCTTCAAACAGAGGTATGGTCTTGATTATGAAGACACGTTCAGTCCAGTCATCAAGCCTACTACCATTCGCTTGCTATTGTCTCTTGCTGTCACTCGTCGATGGTCTGTTCGTCAGCTTGATGTGTAGAACGCTTTCCTCCATGGAATTCTGGAGGAGGAGGTTTATATGCGTCAGCCACCTAGATTTGTTGATCCTGCACGCCCTCGTCATCTCTGTCGTTTGACTAAGGTGCTATATGGAGTGAAACAGGCTCCTCGTGCATGGCATGCTCGTCTTGGCTCCATTCTTCGAGCACTTGGGTTTACTCCCTCCACTGCAGACACATCGTTGTTTCTTCTTCAGCGTCCTGAGGTGACGATGTATCTCCTGGTTTATGTTGACGATATCATTCTCATCAGTTCATCCCATGCTGCTGCTGATCGTCTTGTGGTTGCACTCAGTGGTGACTTTGCTGTCAAGGATTTAGGTGCTTTGCATTTTTCCCTTGGTACGTAGGTTTCACGTTCTTCTGCTGGTTTGACTCTTACACAGAAGAAGTACTCCTTGGACTTGTTGCGTCGTGCTGGTATGCTGAAGTGCAAACATGCTATTACTCCGATGTCTGCCACTGATCGGTTATCTGCCCTTGATGGAGATTCTCTCTCACCTGAGGATGCTACTGATTTTCGCAGTCTCGTTAGTGGTCTGCAATACCTTACTATTACCAGGCCTGATATCACCTATGCAGTCAACCGTGTGTGTCAGTTTCTTCATGCACCTAGGACATCTCATTGGTCAGCTGTGAAGCGTATTTTGCGTTACATATGTCTTACTGCCTCCTATGGTTTGCTTCTTCAGCCTGCGCCGTCGTGTGAGCTCTCAGCTTTTTTAGATGCAGATTGGGCGGGTAGTCCTGATGACAGGCGATCCACGGGGGGATATACGGTATTTCTGGGTTCTAACTTGATCGCCTGGAATGCTCGAAAGCAGGCCACAGTGTCTCGCAGTAGTACTGAAGCTGAGTACAAAGCAGTTGCTGATGCCACTTCTGAGATCATATGGTTCCATTCTCTGTTGAGAGAGTTGAGGGTGGCTTTAGCTCGTCCTCCGGTTCTGTGGTGTGATAACATTGGTGCTACATATCTTTCATCTAATCCAGTGTTTCATGCTCGGACGAAGCACATTGAGGTTGACTATCATTTTGTTCGGGAACGTGTTGCACAGAAGCTACTTTGTATCAAGTTCATCCCATCAAAGGATCAACTTGCTGACATCTTCACGAAGCCTCTTCCACAACCACAGTTTGTAGGCTGTAGGCGCAATCTTAACTTGCTTTGTACTTCAGGCCATAGTTAAGATTGAGGGAGGGTGTTAGACTGTATATATACGTAGTCTCTGTATTAATATTGTAACATTGTATTGTACCTCTTGGCAACTCTATATAATGAAAGAGCCACACCCCGTTTAGGGTGTCGAGCAAGTTCCCAACATATTATGTTTTACAGGTCGTGCGTCAGTTGCAGACTTGCAACACTACAATATTCTGCTAGTGTTTTTCTTGGGGAAATATTTTGGTTGTCCTTGGGGAAAAAAATTAGTATTACCTGTTACGGCCATCAGGTGGGACCACCTCGAACTCTCTAAACCAAGGGAGAACGATATGCTCTACGTACTCCAAGCATGGGTTTCCTTGAGTAATCTTTGGAGGGCAAAAAGCCTTCTTTATCTTTTTCGTAACCTCAGACTTCAATAAACAAGTTGGCCATGAAATTATTATCACCACAGAAGAAGAAAAAAATGCACACCATAACATTAGGCATGGATGTTTCCACTAATCAATAGCTCAGTATAGCAATGCTGGGAGGAAGTAAAGATGAGTTTTATGAGAAAAACCTTAGTGTCTTCCATAAAAATAGCTGACACTGGATCACTCTCTGACATTCTCTGTTGTCCTTCTTTGAAACCAGGTAGCACATCTATAATTAGTGTCAAGGAGAAACACATTTTGACAAACCAAGCTATATCTTACACCACATAGACATATACATTAATAAATCTGTGAATAATATCATCCTCATGAAAAACTATATAGGATACGATGCAATAGAAATATTGTTTTATTTTCACTTCCAATGTGCTCGCAGTATCAAAAGGAAAATTATTTTTTGATAACTATCAAGATTCTGTATCAGTAGACCATGACAGCTTTTACAGTATCCCCAAATCGTCTGAGCCATCCACTTTTGTGGATCCAAATTTCCATATCAATTTATACTTGTGGTGCTCTGTCCAAGATACGTGGCTACGTGTAGTTGTGGTTCAATAGTGAGGGTTACACCATCAAGATGGAGGCTGAGCAGGCTTCTCCGTAGGGCACGACGCCTCCGCCTCCTCCACCAGCTAGATTGGGCAAGGGGCCGGACGACAAGGACAAGGACCACGACATGAGCATGGGGGTTGACTCGATCGACACGGCCTCGTGGGACAAGCTGGGCCTCAAGGACAAGGATCCGGAGGTCGTTGCCCCTGCAGGAGGGGGTGCGACTGACATGGGCGAGTGGCAGGTCAGAGTTGGCAGCAACGAGACGGCGTTCAACCAGTAAGGCTCCAACATGTCACTTGGCCTAGAGGGTGACAAGGGCGTCTCAGCCTCCTGCAACTCGGGGGGACGCTCGATGCTCCTTTCCCCGGCGGCAACGGAGGCGGGAGGAGTGAAATGCCGGTGGAGCCAGGCGGGCTCCCAAGAAGACGGTGGGCCGCAAGGCCCCCACGGTGGCGCCAGCGATCCCCCCGTCGGTCGGTGCGGGCGCTCCTGCCTCGCTTCATCTTGTGGTGATGGCACTGGCCTCTCCTACTGGGAAGGCGGGCGGGTCGGCGACGCCCGCCCCTCCTTCCTCCTCCGATGTGCTTCGGGAAGCGGTGTCGAAGACGACACCCATCTCCACGGCCAAGCGCTCCAAGTCTGTGGCGGCGACTTCTCCTTCCCTGGAGCAGGTCAGCTTGCGCGTGAAAGGTGCCAAGGGCAATCTTCCGTCGCTTCAGCGCGCCCAACTCCTCCTGGCGCAGAAGAACATGGAGCTCGAAGGTAACCCCCCACCTCGCTTTACGATTTTCGAAGATTATTCTGATGAGCACTTAGGTGGTATTCTAGAGGATTGTGGGGTAGATATGTCGAACGCGGAGGAATCTAGATAGCTTCTTTCTCTCCTTCGCTCTAAGGAAATCGCGCGGGCAGCGTTGGCTCAGGCAGCGGCTGCCTGCGTGGCGCCACCGATAGAAGAAGCAGGGGCTTCTCTAGAGATTGTGGCTCGGCCTGCTCAGGGGGGCATAGTAGTAGGGGCTGCGCCGTCCCCCCCCCCCCCAACCCGTTGTCCTGCCAAGACACGGCGTGTGGCCAAAGCGGTTACCTCTAGGGGTATCTGTCTCTGCAATCGCATAATCTGATGTGGTTCTTCTTTTGAAACATTCGTGGCTTTGGCCACGCTGGGAGGCGGACCCAGCTGAAGGAATACATTCGCAAAGAGGGGATCGACGTAGTGGGCTTACAGGAAACCATCAAGGCGGACTTCCCTCGCCAGGATCTGTTGGCAATCGATCCCTTGGAGCGATTTGGGTGGCAGTAGGTGCCGGCCCAGGGCCACTCTGGGGGTATGCTGCTTGGTGTAAATCAAGTTTGCTGCGAGGTGTTGGCGTGGGACGCGGGCAGGTTTTTTTATCTTAGCTCACGCCCGTCAGCATGCGTCCATGCGGGAGTGGCAGGTTATTATGGTTTACGGCCCGACCGATCATTCACTCTCTCAGGAGTTCTTGGGTGAACTCCAGGCTAAGGTAGCGGCCTTAGGCGCGCGCAACCTTCCACTGCTGGTGGGGGGTGACTTCAACTTGATTCGCTCGGGAGCGGACAAGAACAACGGGATCGTTAACTAGACAAGGGTGTCCATGTTGAAAAACACGATCGCGGCAATGGCCCTTAGGGAAGTGGCGCGTATAGGGGTGCGGTATACGTGGACTAATAAATAGTTAACTCCGGTCCAGTCGGTGCTGGACCGGGTTTTCATGTCCTTAGAATGGGAATTGTTATTTCCAATGTTCTCCCTTCATGCCGAAACCAGGATTGGGTCGAACCACGTCCCTCTTATCCTCTCCTCAGGGGAGGACAGTTTGAAACACAACCCACGTTTCTTCTTTGAAACTGCATGGCTAGACTCTCCGGGCTTCAAGGAAATCTTTCTTTCCAAATGGGAGTCTTGTGTGGCCCGCCTTGGTCCCACGCACGGGCCGATGGAGTTTTGGATTGCCACGGGGGCTGGCATGAGAGCGGCTCTAAAGGGCTGGGGAGCCAACCAGGGTCGCGAAGACAAATTGCTCCAGGAACGCATGACTGCGGATCTGGCTCAGATAGACGTATCTGCGGACTCTTTAGGCTTCTCGGAGCAAGATTGGGCGCGGCGCTATGGGATGGAAGCCCGCGTTGAGGCCCTCCTCAAAGCGGAGGAAGAATATTGGCGTAGGCGCAGTGGTATCAAGTGGACGCTCAAGGGTGATGCGAACACCAAGTATTTGAAGGAAATATGCCCTAGAGGCAATAATAAAGTTATTATTTATTTCCTCATATCATGATAAATATTTATTATTCATGCTAGAATTGTATTAACCGGAAACATGATACATGTGTGAATACATAGACAAACATATAGTCACTAGTATGCCTCTACTTGACTAGCTCATTAATCAAAGATGGTTATGTTTCCTAACCATAGACATGTGTTGTCATTTGATTAATGAGATCACATCATTAGAAGAATGATGTGATTGACATGACCCATTCTGTTAGCCTAGCACTTGATCGTTTGGTATATTGCTATTGCTTTCTTCATGACTTATACATGTTCCTGTAACTATGAGAATTATGCAACTCCCGTTTACCGGAGGAACACTTTGGGTACTACCAAACGTCACAACGTAACTGGGTGATTATAAAGGAGTACTACAGGTGTCTCCGAAGGTACATGTTGAGTTGGCGTATTTCGAGATTAGGTTTTGTCACTCCGATTGTCGGGGAGGTATCTCTGGGCCCTCTCGGTAATGCACATCATTATAAGCCTTGCAAGCAATGTGACCAAATGAGTTGGTTACGGGATGATGCATTACAGAACGAGTAAAGAGACTTGCCGGTAACGAGATTGAACTAGGTATTGGATACCAACGATCAAATCTCGGGCAAGTAACATACCGATGACAAAGGGAACAACATATGTTGTTATGCGGTTTGACCGATAAAGATCTTCGTAGAATATGTTGGAACCAATATGGGCATCCAGGTTCCGCTATTGGTTATTGACCGAGAATAGTTCTAGGTCATGTCTACATAGTTCTCGAACCCGTAGGGTCCGCATGCTTAATGTTACGATGACAGTTTTATTATGAGTTTATAAGTTTTGATGTACCGAAGTTTGTTCGGAGTCCCGGATGTGATCACGGACGTAACGAGGAGTCTCGAAATGGTCGAGACATAAAGATCGATATATTGGAAGCCTATATTTGGACATCGGAATCATTCCGAGTGAAATCGGCATTTTACCGGAATACCGGGAGGTTACCGGAACCCGCCGGGGGGTTATTGGGCCTACATGGGCCTCGAGGGAGAAGAGGGAAGGAGGCAGGAGGGGGCCGCGCGCCCCTCCCCTTCCTAGTCCGAATAGGACAAGGGAAGGGGGGCGGTGCCCTCCTTTCCTTCCCCTCTTCCTCCTCTTTCCCCCCTTCTCCTATTCCAACTAGGAAAGAAGGGAGTCCTACTCCCGGTGGGAGTAAGACTCCCCCCTTGGCGCGTCCTCCTTGGCCGGCCGCCTCCTCCCCCCTGGCTCCTTTATATACGGGGGCGGGGGGCACCCCATAGACACACAAGTTGATCTACGGATCGTTCCTTAGCCGTGTGCGGTGCCCCCCTCCACCATATTCCACCTCGGTCATATCATCGCGGAGTTTAGGCGAAGCCCTGCGCCGGTAGAGCATCATCATCGTCACCATGTCGTCGTGCTGACGGAACTCATCCCCGAAGCTTTGCTGGATCGGAGCCCGGGGATCGTCATCGAGCTGAACGTGTGCTGAACTCAGAGGTGCCGTACGTTCGGTGCTTGGATCGGTCGGATCGTGAAGACGTACGACTACATCAACCGCGTTGTGCTAACGCTTCCGCTTACGGTCTACGAGGGTACGTGGACAACACTCTCCCCTCTCGTTGTTATGCCATCACCATGATCTTGCGTGTACGTAGGAAATTTTTTGAAATTACTACGTTCCCCAACAGTGGCATCCGAGCCTAGGTTTTATGCGTTGATGTTATATGCACGAGTAGAACACAAGTGAGTTGTGGGCGATACAAGTCATACTTCTTACCAGCATGTCATACTTTGGTTCGGCGGTATTGTGAGATGAAGCGGCCCGGACCGACATTACGCATACGCTTACGCGAGACTGGTTTCACCGTTACGAGCACTCATGCTTAAAGGTGGCTAGCGGGTGTCTGTCTCTCTCACTTTAGATAAATCGAGTGTGGTTACGCCCGGTCCTTGCGAAGGTTAAAACAACACCAACTTGACAAACTATCGTTGTGGTTTTTATGCGTAGGTAAGAACGGTTCTTGCTAAAGCCCGTAGCAGCCACGTAAAATTTGCAACAACAAAGTAGAGGACGTCTAACTTGTTTTTGCAGGGCATGTTGTGATGTGATATGGTCAAGACGTGATGCTAAATTTTATTGTATGAGATGATCATGTTTTGTAACCGAAGTTATCGGCAACTGGCAGGAGCCATATGGTTGTCGCTTTATTGTATGAAATGCAAACGCCCTGTAATTGCTTTACTTTATCTCTAAGCGGTAGCGATAGTCGTAGAAGCAATAGATGGCGTAACGACAACGATGCTACGATGGAGATCAAGGTGTCGCGCCGGTGATGATGGTGATCACGATGGTGCTTCGAAGATGGAGATCACAAGAACAAGATGATGATGGCCATATCATATCACTTATATTGATTGCATGTGATGTTTATCCTTTATGCATCTTATCTTGCTTTGATTGACGGTAGCATTTTAAGATGATCTCTCACTAATAATGAAGAAGTGTTCTCCCTGAGTATGCACCGTTGCGAAAGTTCTTCGTGCTGAGACACCATGTGATGATCGGGTGTGATAGGCTCTACGTTCAAATACAACGGGTGCAAAACAGTTGCACACGCGGAATACTCAGGTCATACTTGACGAGCCTAGCATATACAGATATGGCCTCGGAACACGGAGACCGAAAGGTCGAACGTGAATCATATAGTAGATATGATCAACATAGTGATGTTCACCATTGAAAACTACTCCATCTCACGTGATGATCGGACATGGTTTAGTTGATTTGGATCACGTGATCACTTAGATGACTATAGAGATGTCTGTCTAAGTGGGAGTTCTTAAGTAATATGATTAATTGAACTTAAATTTATCATGAACTTAGTACCTGATAGTATTTTGCTTGTCTATGTTTGTTTGTAGATAGATGGCTCATGCTGTTGTTCCGTTGAATTTTAATGCGTTCCTTGAGAAAGCAAAGTTGAAAGATGATGGTAGCAATTACACGGACTGGGTCCGTAACCTGAGGATTATCCTCATTGCTGCACAGAAAAGTTACGTCCTGGAAGCACCGCTGGGTGCCAGGCCTGCTGCTGATGCAACTGACAACGTTAAGAACGTCTGGCAGAGCAAAGCTGATGACTACTTGATAGTTCAGTGTGCCATGCTTTACGACTTAGAACCGGGTCTTCAACGACGTTTTGAACATCATGGAGCATATGAGATGTTCCAGGAGTTGAAGTTAATATTTCAAGCAAATGCCCGGATTGAGATATATGAAGTCTCCAATAAGTTCTATAGCTGCAAGATGGAGGAGAATAGTTCTGTCAGTGAACATATACTCAAAATGTCTGGGTATAATAATCACTTGATTCAACTGGGAGTTAATCTTCCTGATGATAGTGTCATTAACAGAATTCTTCAATCACTACCACCAAGCTACAAGAGCTTCGTGATGAACTATAATATGCAAGGGATGAACAAGACTATTCCCGAGCTCTTCGCGATGCTAAAAGCCGCGGAGGTAGAAATCAAGAAGGAGCATCAAGTGTTGATGGTTAACAAGACCACCAGTTTCAAGAAAAAGGGCAAAGGGAAGAAGAAGGGGAACTTCAAAAAGAACAGCAAGCAAGTTGCTGCTCAAGAGAAGAAACCCAAGTCTGGACCTAAGCCTGAAACTGAGTGCTTCTACTGCAAGCAGACTGGACACTGGAAGCGGAACTGCCCCAAGTATTTGGCGGATAAGAAGGATGGCAAAGTGAACGAAGGTATATGTGATATACATGTTATTGATGTGTACCTTACTAATGCTCGCAGTAGAACCTGGGTATTTGATACTGGTTCCGTTGCTAATATTTGCAACTCGAAACAGGGACTACGGATTAAGCGAAGATTGGCTAAGGACGAGGTGACGATGCGCGTGGGAAATGGTTCCAAAGTCGATGTGATCGCGGTCGGCACGCTACCTCTACATCTACCATCGGGATTAGTTTTAGACCTAAATAATTGTTATTTGGTGCCAGCGTTGAGCATGAACATTATATCTGGATCTTGTTTGATGCGAGACGGTTATTCATTTAAATCAGAGAATAATGGTTGTTCTATTTATATGAGTAATATCTTTTATGGTCATGCACCCTTGAAAAGTGGTCTATTTTTATTGAATCTCGATAGTAGTGATACACATATTCATAGTGTTGAAACCAAAAGATGCAGAGTTGATAATGATAGTGCAACTTATTTGTGGCACTGCCGTTTAGGTCATATCGGTGTAAAGCGCATGAAGAAACTCCATATTGATGGGCTTTTGGAATCACTTGATTATGAATCACTTGGTACTTGCGAACCGTGCCTCATGGGCAAGATGACTAAAACGCCGTTCTCCGGAACTATGGAGCGAGCAACTGATTTGTTGGAAATCATACATACTGATGTTTGTGGTCCAATGAATGTTGAGGCTCGCGGCGGGTATCGTTATTTTCTCACCTTCACAGATGATTTGAGCAGATATGTGTATATGTACTTGATGAAACACATGTCTGAAACATTTGAAAAGTTCAAAGAATTTCAGTGAAGTGGAAAATCATCGTAACAAGAAAATAAAATTTCTACAATCTGATCGTGGAGGAGAATATTTGAGTTACGAGTTTGGTCTACACTTGAAACAATGCGGAATAGTTTCGCAACTCACGCCACCCGGAACACCACAACGAAATGGTGTGTCCGAACGTCGTAATCGTACTTTACTAGATATGGTGCGATCTATGATGTCTCTTACTGATTTACCGCTATCGTTTTGGGGTTATGCTTTAGAGACGGCCGCATTCACGTTAAATAGGGCACCATCAAAATCCGTTGAGACGACGCCTTATGAACTGTGGTTTGGCAAGAAACCAAAGTTGTCGTTTCTTAAAGTTTGGGGCTGTGATGCTTATGTGAAGAAACTTCAACCAGATAAGCTCGAACCCAAATCGGAGAAATGTGTCTTCATAGGATACCCAAAAGAGACTATTGGGTACACCTTCTATCACAGATCTGAGGGCAAGATTTTCGTTGCTAAAATCGGATCCTTTCTAGAGAAGGAGTTTCTCTCGAAAGAAGTGAGTGGGAGGAAAGTAGAACTTGATGAGATAACTGTATCTACTCCCTTATTGGAAAGTAGTTCATCACAAGAACCGGTTCCTGTGATAACTACACCAATTAGTGAGGAAGCTAATGATATTGATCATGAAACTTCAGATCAAGTTTCTACTGAACCTCGTAGGTCCACCAGAGTAAGATCCGCACCAGAGTGGTACGGTAATCCAATTTTGGAAGTCATGTTGCTTGACCATGATGAACCTACGAACTATGAGGAAGCGATGATGAGCCCAGATTCCGCAAAATGGCTAGAGGCCATGAAATCTGAGATGGGATCCATGTATGAAAACAAAGTATGGACTTTGGTTGACTTTCCCGATGATCGGCAAGCAATTGAGAATAAATGGGTCTTTAAGAAGAAGACTGACGCTGATGGTAATGTAACTGTCTATAAAGCTCGACTTGTTGCGAAAAGTTTTTGACAAGTTCAAGGAGTTGACTACGATGAGACTTTCTCACCCGTAGCGATGCTTAAGTCTGTCCGAATCATGTTAGCTATTGTTGCATTTCATGATTATGAAAATTGGCAAATGGATGTCAAAACTACATTCTTGAATGGATTTCTGGAAGAAGAGTTGTATATGATGCAGCTAGAAGGTTTTGTTGATCCAAAAGGTGCTAACAAAGTGTGCAAGCTCCAGCGTTCCATTTATGGACTGGTGCAAGCATCTCGGAGTTGGAATAAACGCTTTGATAGTGTGATCAAAGCATATGGTTTTATACAGACTTTTGGAGAAGCCTGTATTTACAAGAAAGTGAGTGGGAGCTCTGTAGCATTTCTGATATTATATGTAGATGACATATTGTTAATTGGAAATGATATAGAATTTCTGGATAGCATAAAGGGATACTTGAATAAAAGTTTTTCAATGAAAGACCTCGGTGAAGCTGCTTACATATTGGGCATCAAGATCTATAGACATAGATCAAGACGCTTAATAGGACTTTCACAAAACACATACTTTGATAAAAGTTTGAAAAAGTTCAAAATGGATCAGGCAAAGAAAGGGTTCTTGCCCGTACTACAAGGTGTGAAGTTGAGTCAAACTCAATGCCCGACCACAGCAGAAGATAGAGAGAAAATGAAAGATGTTCCCTATGCTTCAGCCATAGGCTCTATCATGTATGCAATGCTGTGTATCAGACCTGACGTATGCTTAGCAATAAGCTTGGCAGGAAGGTACCAAAGTAATCTAGGAGTGGATCACTAGACAGCGGTCAAGAACATCCTGAAATACCTGAAAAGGACTAAGGATATGTTCCTCGTATATGGAGGTGACAAAGAGCTAGTCGTAAATGGTTACGTCGATGCAAGCTTTGACACTGATCCGGACGATTCTAAATCGCAAACCGGATACGTGTTTTTATTAAATGGTGGAGCTGTAAGTTGGTGCAGTTCTAAACAAAGCGTCGTGGCGGGATCTACATGTGAAGCGGAGTACATAGCTGCTTCGGAAGCAGAAAATGAAGGAGTCTAGATGAAGGAGTTCATTTCCGATCTAGGTGTCATACCTAGTGCATCGGGACCAATGAAAATCTTCTGTGACAATACTGGTGCAATTGCCTTGGCAAAGGAATCCAGATTTCACAAGAGGACCAAGCACATCAAGAGACGCTTCAATTCCATTCGGGACCAAGTCCAAGTGGGAGACATAGAGATTTGCAAGATACATACGGATCTGAATGTTGCAGACCCATTGACTAAGCCACTCTCACGAGCAAAACATGATCAGCACCAAGACTCCATGGGTGTTAGAATCATTACTATGTAATCTAGATTATTGACTCTAGTGCAAGTGGGAGACTGAAGGAAATATGCCCTAGAGGCAATAATAAAGTTATTATTTGTTTCCTCATATCATGATAAATGTTTATTATTCATGCTAGAATTGTATTAACTGGAAACATGATACATGTGTGAATACATAGACAAACATATAGTCACTAGTATGCCTCTACTTGACTAGATCATTAATCAAAGATGGTTATGTTTCCTAACCATAGACATGTGTTGTCATTTGATTAATGAGATTACATCATTAGAAGAATGATGTGATTTACATGACCCATTCCATTAGCCTAGAACTTGATCGTTTAGTATATTGCTATTGCTTTCGTCATGACTTATACATGTTCCTGTAACTATGAGAATTATGCAACTCCCGTTTACCGGAGGAACACTTTGGGTACTACCAAATGTCACAATGTAACCGGGTGATTATAAAGGAGTACTACAGGTGTCTCCGAAGGTACATGTTGAGTTGGCGTATTTCGAGATTAGGTTTTGTCACTCCGATTGTCGGAGAGGTATCTCTGGGCCCTCTCGGTAATGCACATCATTATAAGCCTTGCAAGAAATGTGACCAAATGAGTTGGTTACGGGATGATGCAATACGGAACGAGTAAAGAGACTTGCCGGTAACGAGATTGAACAAGGTATTGGATATCGACGATCAAATCTCGGGCAAGTAACATACCGATGACAAAGGGAACAACGTATGTTGTTATGCGGTTTGACCGATAAAGATCTTCGTAGAATATGTAGGAACCAATATGGGCATCCAGGTTCCGCTATTGGTTATTGACCGAGAATAGTTCTAGGTCATGTCTACACAGTTCTCGAACCCGTAGGGTCCGCACGCTTAACGTTACGATGACAGTTTTATTATGAGTTTATCAGTTTTGATGTACCGAAGTTTGTTCGGAGTCTCGGATGTGATCACGGACGTAACGAGGAGTCTCGAAATGGTTGAGACATAAAGATCAAGGGCCAATTCCAGTTCTGCCCCTAACTCGAACCCACTACTCAGTTTTGCCCCTAATTTTTGGGTATGCTCAGTTTTGCCCCTCTGCCGTTAGTGCCACTTATAGAAATGCCCCTCCGAGCCGTTACCATCCAGTCAAAGGGCGTTGACCGTTTTCTGGGCGTCTACTGGACATTTTTGCCCCTGGAAAAAAATAAAACAGAAATTACAAAATAAAAGAGAAAGGACACACTTACCTTTTGGCCCAGGACGGCCCAGTCAGCCCAGCCAACTGGCTCATCATCCCCCCCCTCTGCCGAGGACGAGGGCATGTCGCCCACATGCTCACCTGAGCGTCGCCGCACCCGTGGCCAATGCCGTCGAGAGGTCGTGCCGCCATGTCCCCGATGCCCGCCATCAAGCTATGAATCACCACGCCAGCGATAGAGACGCCGGGTGCCCTTCAACTTCTCAATAGAAGCCATCTCCGCCGCATTTGTCCGTCGGCCGCCATCTTCGATTCGCCGTCGTTCGAGATCCCCTGACGCTAAATTACCGTCCCTGAGATCCATATGTCGCCGTGGATCTTCTAGACAACTCACCGATGAGCCCCTCTTCCTACAACACCCACCTCACGATACCTCGCTCCGGCGGCCGTAGATGGGGTACATGTGCTCGCCATCGGGCCTCGGGAGTCTTTCTACCACTCTGGCATGCACGCGGTGAGGCCCTCTCCCCCGTGCCTTCTATCCCCTCTCCCCCGTGCCTTCCAGCCCCTCTGCCACCATGCTTCGACCGGCGCCGTCGCTGGCCTCGGCCATGGCCGAGACTCCGACCGTCCCTGCTTGCCCTACCACTTCAGATCGAGTCCGAGCAAGCCCAGGCGCATGCGCAGGACGAAACCATCGCCGTTTCGGTCGCCGGACAAAGCCCACATGCCCTCTGCCGTGGCTCGCCGGCGGCTTAACGCCGATGGTTTGACTAGGATTAGTGCGCTTCCTATGACAGTGGGGCCTATTAATTAGTTTAACCCTAATCCTAATTAGTGAGACTAATCTGTGTGCCCTAACAGTTAACAAAACTACTAATCATTTAGAAAAATAACTAGACACTTACATGTGGGGTCCCACATGTAAGTGAGAGAGAGAGTTTTTTTTCTGCGATGGGTCCACATGTAAGTGAGTGAGAGAGTGGATATGGTTTTTATTTTTATTTTTATTCAGTGGGTCCCACCCGTAAGTGACACATGTAGTCAGGGGCAAAATGTCCAACAAACGCCCAGATAGCGGTCAACGCCCTTTGACTGGACGGTAACGGCTCGGAAGGGCATTTCTGTAAGTGACACTAACGGCAGAGGGGCAAAACAGAGCATACCTAAAAATTAGGGGCAAATGTGAGTAGTGGGTTCGAGTTAGGGGCACAGGTGTAAATGTCCCAAAGATCAATATATTGGAAGCCTATATTTGGACATCGGAATCGTTCCGGGTGAAATCGGCATTTTACCGGAATACCGGGAGGTTACCGGAACCCCCCGGGGGGTTATTGGGCCTACATGGGTCTCGAGGGAGAAGAGGTAAGGAGGCAGGAGGGGGCCGCGCGCCCCTCCCCTTCCTAGTCCGAATAGGACAAGGGAAGGGGGGCGGTGCCCCCCCTTTCCTTCCCCTCTTCCTCCTCTTTCCCCCCTTCTCCTATTCCAACTAGGAAAGAAGGGAGTCCTACTCCCAGTGGGAGTAGGACTCCCCCCTTGGCGCGCCCTCCTTGGCCGGCCGCCTCCTCCCCCCTGGCTCCTTTATATACGGGGGCAGGGGGCACCCCATAGAAACACAAGTTGATCTACGGATCGTTCCTTAGCCGTGTGCAGTGCCCCCCTCCACCATATTCCACCTCGGTCATATCATCGTGGAGTTTAGGCGAAGCCCTACGCCGGTAGAGCATCATCATCGTCACCACGCCGTCGTGCTGACGGAACTCATCCCCGAAGCTTTGCTGGATCGGAGCCCGGGGATCGTCATCGAGATGAACGTGTGCTGAACTCGGAGGTGCCGTACGTTCGGTGCTTGGATCGTGAAGACGTACGACTACATCAACCGAGTTGTGCTAACGCTTCCGCTTACGGTCTACGAGGGTACGTGGACAACACTCTCCCCTCTCGTTGCTATGCCATCACCATGATCTTGCGTGTACGTAGGAATTTTTTTGAAATTACTACGTTCCCCAACAGTATTTCCACGCCTACGCGAATGGTCGGTGATGTAAGTGCGCCATCCTGAGGTTGCAATCAGAGCAGGGGCTCCTCTTGCGCCAACAGGATATAGTTCGCCACATCTATGATTTCTACATCCAGCTGATGGGCTCCAGGGAGGAGTCGCTAGCTCGGTTGCGGGCTGACATTTGGAACCCCATAATGAGAGTATCAGATGAGGAAAACGAGGGCCTGGGGTTGGCCTTCTTGCCTCAGGAAATCGATGTGGCAGCCTTGGGGATGAAATCGGACACGGCCCCAGGCCCTGATGGATGGTCGGAGGCGATGTTCAAGCGCTTCTGGCCAGTGCTTAAGGGTCCTATTTTTGACGTTTGTAACGGGTTCATGCGGGGTTGCGTAGATATCTCCGGCGTTAACTTTGGGGTTCTCTCCCTGATCCCCAAAGTGCAGGGTGCAAACTGCATTCAACACTATAGACCGATAGCTCTCATTAACGTTCTGTTCAAAATCTGTGCTAAGGCTTGTTCCGCGCGTCTTTCTCCGGTAGCTCAACGCATTATTAGTAGGAGTCAGTCCGCCTTTATCAAAGGCCGCAGTATTTTGGAGGGGCCGCTCGCCCTTCAAGAGATCGTGCACTCGTTAAAACACTTGCGCCACCCACCCATCCTTCTGAAACTAGATTTCGAGAAGGTGTGCGATCGAGTTAACTAGGATTTTCTGCGACAAGTCCTTCTGGATAGGGGCTTCTCGTCGGTCTGGGTTCACCGCATGATGCAATTTGTCTCGGGGGGCCAAACTACGATTGCGGTGAACGGAGAAGTAGGGAACTTCTTCCGCAACAAACATGGGCTGCGTCAAGGGGATCCGGCCTCCCCGCTGCTTTTTAACTTCGTGGCAGATGCCTTGGGTGCCATGTTAGATCAAGCCCGCATTGCTGACCACATCAGGGGAGTGGCCACAACCTTGATCCCGGGGGGAGTGTCGCACCTGCAGTATGCAGATGATACGCTGCTCCTTTTTGAGCCTGGCGCGCACAACATCGCAATGGTCAAGGCGGTGCTCTTGTGCTTTGAGATAATGTCAGGACACAAAATCAATTTTCACAAGTGTGGAGTTGTGTCCATAGGGATGGACGAGGCTGAAAGTTCTCGTGTAGCTAACCTGCTTAACTGCAAATTGGGGAAGCTGCCGTTTACCTATCTTGGCCTCCCAATAACTGAGAAAAAGTGCCCGATCTCAGATTGGGATCCTCTCTGCACTAAGGTGGCGGGTAGAGTTTGCCCGTGGAGAGGGAGATTCATGTCTTCAGGGGCAAGACTAATCCTAACCAACTCCAGCCTCTTGTCCTTGCCTATGTTTGCCATGGGTTTGTTCTTGTTGGCGAACGGGGTTCACACCCAAATGGATACCCCAAGGGCTCGCTTCTTCTTTGAAGGGGCAGGGACGAAACGAAAATACCACATGGTTAAGTGGCTGGCGGTTTGTCGTCCCAAAGCCCGGGGTGCCTTGGGATCATCAACTCAATGTTGATGAATATGGCACTCATGTGCAAATGGATCTGGAGGATGTCTCAAGGCGAGACTGGCCTCTGGATGGACCTTTTGCGCGCCAAATACTTCCCAGGGGGAAATTTCTTTGAGGCCGTAGGCAACGGGTCCCCTTTATGGAACTCCATCCATTCTCTGAAACCTTACTTCGCCAGAGGGGCAAAGTTCTTGGTTAAAAACGGTCCCTCCACGCGTCTCTGGCTCGATCTTTGGATAGGCCATCAACCTCTCTGGTCGGAGTTTCCTAACCTCTATGCCATCACTATTGATCCCAATCAACTAGTGGCCACGGCCTTCAGCACTTCCCCGCCTTCTATCTTCTTCAGAAGGGAGCTCTCAGGGCCTGAGGTGGCCAGCTGGGACCGCTTGCGTGCCTTGACCGCAGAGGTGCACCTGTCTGTGGACAGGGATTCGGTGTCCTGGAGGCTAACCGGCTCTAGCAAATTTAAGGTCAACTCGCTTTACCGTGAGCTGACTCGCGGCCCAGCTTTCCAGGCTGCTACGAGGCTCTGGAGGGCTCGCATCCCGCTTAAAATCAAGGTTTTTCTCTGGCAGTTGTGCCACGATCGCCTCCCCACCTCCATTAATATAGCTAAATGAAATGGTCCGGCTTCAGGGCCCTACGCGCTGTGTGCCGCCCCTGAAGATGTGGATCATGCGTTCTTTCGATGCCCTCTAGCCCGCTTCGCATGGAGTGCGGTCCAGGAGGCAGCGGACGTTAACTGGGATCCATGCTCCCGCTTCGAGCTAGTGTCATCATTGTCCTCGTTCCACGGCTCTTATCGTCGTATCATGTGGACATGTGCGGCGGCAGTGTTGTGGGCACTTTGGCGCACTAGCAACAAGTTTACTATTGAGGGTGTTTTTCCTTCTCACCTTGCTGACGTGATTTATAAATGCATCATTTTCTTACAGCAGTGGGCTCCATTGGGAATGTTAAAAGGGAGAGAGAGAGATTTGGTGGAATAGTCGTTGTATTGCTTGAGCCTCGTGGGCATATATATAGGAGTACAATCATCTACTTGGAGAACAAGAAAAGACAGAACAAATCCTAGTCTATCTCGTCTTTCCTAATAAACATTATACTCAACATCCCCCCGCAGTCACAACGGTAGCAACGCAGACGGTGTGACTGGAGAAGAATCCGAAGGCAAGCCGACGGACACCCCCCCACAGTCGGAATGGTCGACGCATCGCGGAGTCGTGGCTAGAGTGAAAACCGACGAGGTTGCTCAAGCAGGCGGTAGCCCTTTGTGCCGTTGTCGAGGTAGCCAAGAGCATGGGTGGTGGAGCCGTGGTCGAGGTAGCCGTGCGAAGAATGCCGTGGTCGATGTCGAGTTGGGGTGGCCGGTGTCGAGGAAGTCACCGTGGAGCCACAGGCGCAAGGTGGCGCCGAGTTAGTCATGGGCGCAGTGGTGTCGAAGTAGTGGTGCGCCGGGAAGAATATGTTGTTGACGACGCGTCGCGGCGGGTTTGCCAACCCTGGGGACACGTCGTAGATGAAGGCACGCGTCGGTGTTGCCAGCACCGGGCATGCGTAGACGGACGAAGACGAAGTTGACGAAGCACAGCACAAGGCTTGCCAGGCCCGAGGACACGTCGTGAACGAAGGCACGTGGCGGTGTTGCCAGCACCGGGCATGCATAGACTGGGACCTGCACGAGTTGTACGCCATGTCGAAGAAGTCGGAGAGGCCAGCAGGGAAGGACTCGACGACGGTTGCGGCGCCAATCGGCGCGGGGCCAATGTCGCCCGCGGTAGTAGGAGTAGATGAAGTGGTCGGGGTAGATGACGGCGACGCTGGTGACGGGCTGGTGCTGGATGAAGACGAAGGGGGTGGACGGGTGGCTGTGGAGGCTATGGGGGTAGTGGCGGCGGCTAGGTTAGGAGCGCGGTGGCGATGCTCGAAGTAGGCAAAGAACCCTGACAGTGTGACGAAGACCGGCGTGGACGGTGGCATTCCCACGCCAAGGGAGCTGGAGCGATGCATACCACAGGAAGTTGACGCGCGGGGACGGTGAAGTGGACTGCGGGCTGCGGCACTACGGCCCGAAGGGGCGACGCAGCGGCGGCGGGCAGGTCGGGGCGACGGCAGGAAGACCTCGGGGCGGCGGTTGGGACCGCGGGCATCTGCGCTACGGCCTGAAGGGGCGGTGCAGCGGTAGAGCGCAGGTCGTTACAACCGCGGGGACGGCCTCGGGGCAGCGACTGGGACCGCGTATCGCGGCACTACAGCCCGTAGTGGCTACGCAGGGGCGACGCAGCGGCGACGCGCGAGTCGATGCAGCCGCAAGGAGAACCACGGGGCAGTGACGCTGCGGCCCGACGGGGTGACGCAATGACAGCCCGTTGCTCGATCGATGGACGGGCGCGCTGAACTCGGAGACGATCTTCACGGGACCTGTGGATGCGCGCGTAACCGACGGGCCAGGTCAGTCGTGCGGCGTAGATGAGGCAGATCGCGGCGGCGAGTGGGTGATCAAGCCGATCACGCGCGAGGTCAGTGACACCGCTCGATGGAGGCGGGATGGTGGCGGAGTCCGAGAAGAGGCCGGCGATGACGGACGGCGTGGGACATCGTGCAGACGAGCTTGGCAGCACTGTCACCCGAGCTGCCAAAGCAGCGCCGGTGCCCAAGCAGCGAGGCCCGAGCGACCAACGCAGCAGCGGCACCCGAGTTGAGGCAGACGACGAGCCTGACGCAGCCGTCCCGATGCAGCCGAGAACGAGGCCGGCGAGGTCGACCGCCGGGCCGCCGTGTGGACGCGGCGGAGGCGGGTGGCGTTGATCGATTGGCAGGCCGACGCGCGAGCGTTGGCTATGATTGGCCGCCACATGGTGCAAGGCAGCCGGGTGTAGGCGATGCAGGTGTCCCGGTCAGAGCAGGGCGGTGACGGCGGGCGCAGGACGACGGCCGGGCCGGCGCGCGGAAGACGGGTTTGAGGGACGCCTGTCGCGGGAGGCCGCCAGGTCAGTGAAGTAGCCGGCCGGTCGCGCCGGTGTCGGAGTAGAGGTGCAGGGTGTCGACGGCGGCGGTGGATGACGCAAACCGATCTAGTGAAACGAAAAACCAAAAGTAGACGCCGATCAAAGCGACCGACGAGAGAGAGAAAAACCTGGATCAAAGGATCGAGAAAAAGACTCTCTACGGCAGCCGGTCGACACGACCGGCGGACAAACCCTAGGTACAGGTGGCGCAACCCCCGGTGACGGTCGTGAAGGCCAACCGCCCCGGGGGCGGCGCGCAGAGCGGAAGCGACGGGCGGCTAGGGTTTAGAACCCGGAAACTGATACCATGTTAGAAGGGAGAGAGAGATTTGGTGGAATAGTCGTTGTATTGCTTGAGCCTCGTGGGCATATATATAGGAGTACAATCATCTACTTGGAGTACAAGACAAGCCAAAACAATTCCTAGTCTATCTCGTCTTTCCTAATAAACATTATACTCAACAGGGAAGACATCAGGACGCTGATCTCCATCGTCACGCGCTCAACCGCCTCTGCTACGTCTACTCGTTGGCCAGAGCTCCGCCGTCCGACGCTGCTGCTACCTAGGGTGGGGTAGGCCTTTTGGAAGTGTTTCCTTTTGAGCCTGCGTGCTCTTTTGTTGGCTCCTTAAGCCCTGTACTGCACTATCTCTTTGGGCCCACTATCGCTTGGTGTGGTTCGTGTTGTTCAGACTCTGTTTTAGTCTTTAGTACGCTGCCTATGTTGTGGGCTTTATTAATTTAAAGCCGGACGCCTCCGGCGTCTTCGTTCTAAAAAAAGTAAATCTAAGTAGTATAAGACATTACTCGGTTTTATTTAATCCACATATTAGGTTTGTCATCGGAAGTCAAACTTTGTATGGAAAATATATCAGCATCTACAATATACCAAACAAATACAAGATAAAAATATATTTCATGTTGGATCTAATGATATTGATTCTTTTCTAGGAACTTGATCAAACTTCAGGAAGTTTGACTGAAGACAAAGCTAATATTGAAGTAAACAAAAACAGAGGAGTACTAGGGTTAGAATCAGAAAGCACTACCTACAAAAAGCACTCGGGCCAATGTAACCTTAGAACCTCTAAATTCCTATTCACTTTCTCTAATTAGTTACTACTCCCTCCGTCCCAGAATACATGTCTCAACTTTAGTACAATTTTATACTAAAGTTAATACAAAATTGAGACACTTATTTTGGGATGGAGGGTGTATTAAACATGTTGTTTTGGAAAAAATGAAAAGTCCAGTTAAAGAATTGTGATCATATTAAGTGATGTTGAAGGGATAGATTAGATTATCTTTTCCTACTTATAAAGATTCAAGTTACTGGTCATGCCTTCACTAGTCACCTTGTTTTCCATGCAACTTTCACACGTGTCATCTGTGCCAACTGCCAAAACTCATTTAAGCTAGCATACAAGGTTCTTAAGTAAACCAAATTCGACCTTATGTATTTGTGGTTAGCACATGCACTTTGCTAGTTGACTCATAATTGACTATGTTTAAACTGAAGCCCAATCAAACGAAATGAACTGAGCCTTCTGGAATAGCCATCTCCAACTCAAGTGAAGTTCCTATCGAGGGCAAAAGAATGAGACATGCACAAGCGATGGAGGATGAAGGCGTGCGGGGACCAATGAGTGGCCGTGGGTGTGCATCACATCGTAGACACACGGATATCCTGGTGCGTCATGATGATCGATTGTGATTGTGCTCGGCTTAATGGGATTTTTCCCTCTCCCTCATCCCTCACTCACTAAATTGACCGACGAGAGAAAAAACACCCAGGCGATTTCATGTGGAATAGTGTTTTCCAGTTCCATCTCGGTCTCGACGTGGCATTTGCTGTTGATGCCGTCGAGCTAGTGGTGTCATGGTTTCTCCCTTTTTGTCCCATCGTTATCATGTATTTTGATAAAGCAACTGCTCGCCAACCTACCTTGTGAGGGGAGTGTTCACAGCCATCGTGCATTCGGCAATCAAAGATTTTCATTTGTTGTTGTGGACGGGCTGATGCGACTATTCAAAGTTAAACAAGATTATGCAGTTATGGTCATCTATGATTTTTTTACCATGGGACATCAAGATGCGATCCGAGGTACAGGTTGTGAGTTGGTGTTTTGATGTAACTCTAGAGTTTTTCAGTGTTTTTTGGCTTCTTAGTCATTGAATAAATATAATGTTCATAAGTTACAATGAAAAACCTCATGCATACACCCCACAAAAAGTATAAATACTGGTAAGGTAGACGACATACAAACCTCGAGGAAGAGTATATCAGTGCACTTCATGATGAGCTCCAAGAGTTGGTTACACTTCACATTTTTTGGATCTACATGCAGGCTAAAAACAAACGGCACAACTATCACATACATATTCGACATAGATATGGCAAAGAATGAAAAACCCCAACTTTAATTTAGAGTTACATGCAACTGTTCCTATTTACATGGCGCACGGGTATTTGGAGTTTCAACATTAACCACTAATCTAACTAACAGAAAGTTGATTATGCGCTTTAAAAATTATACTACCACTTAATTCATATTCAAAAGATGTATCAGACTGTGTGTGTTTTGTGACAAATGATTAATATATTATAGATTAAATTATTTTTTGATAAAGTAAAGTTTTTATTAACTTAAAATGTAGCATCAAACGGATACAAATTATATAATAAATAATACCTGACTTCTGCATAACTACGATGCACACAGTCAAATACCAATAATTGGACAACGAAAAAGATAGAAAAATTGACGTATATCAGCAACAATAAAATTATATAAGACCAGCTCTATGTCTGTGTCAAAGGAGATGGTGGACCCATTAATAGATTATGCTGAAATTTATGAAAAGTTTATAATCATAGAAGACAGAAAACATGGTGTAAACAGGGACGGAAGGAGTACCTCGCTAAACATCCGACGCGGTGATTCCGGGAAATCCTCATCATGAGTGGCCATTACTCGTGTGCGCGCTTGTTCACCTCCTCGGAGCACCAGAGGAACTCCACCCCGTCCGAGCTCATGTCCAGGGCTTTCCAGATCTCGATCGCGTGGCGACCGACGCCCTGATCTCGTTGGAGTCCTTCACTCCAGTCTGCTAGCCCGCCATGAGGATCTTCACTCTGCATCCGTCCATGACCATCTTGTTCACATTGAACACCTTCCCAACACCCAGATGAGAAACAAATAGAAGAGAAGAAGGGGAGTATGTGTCTCAGTCTTTGCTTACAAATCTCAAGGAATTTAGGGCAGGAGCATGCGGTGCAACTTGGTGGGCCGGAAAGTTGAGAGTCAGAGAATTTGATTACAATCCATACATTCATCAAAATAAGCACACAATGCAACAAAAACAGAATCTGTCAAAAACAGAACAGTCTACAAAGACACGAATTTTACTCATCCTTCTGTAGTTCCAAAAATTCTAAACAATTAGGAAAACATAGGCAATTCGTATATCAATCTTGTGTGAAACAATCAGAATCTTACGTCGCTTTTGTGAATTTTAAAAATTCTTCTACTGGACGCAAAAGTTTATGTTTTTCAACAAAATCAAATCAACTACCACCTAATATTATCCTAAAGGCTCTACTTGGCACAAACACTAATTAAGACATAAAAACACAATCATAACAGTAGGGTAATTGTGTAAACACTCAAGAACAGAAAGAAATAGAGAAAATGTATTTATTCATTGGGTTGCCTCCCAACAAGCGATATTGTTTTATGCCCCAGCTAGGCATAATGCATAGATTCAAGTATTGTCATCTTTGGTTCTTGTCCCATAGGTTTCCCTCATGATTGACTCATATGGTGGCATAAATTTATTTCTAGGGAAGTGTTCCATACCCTTATTTAGAGCAAACTGAAATTCAATATTCCCTTCTTTCATATCAATCACGGCACCTATAGTTCGCAAAAACGTTCTACCAAGTATTATAGGACAAGACGGATTGCAATTGATATCAAGCACAATAAAGTCTATGGGCACATAATTCATATTTGCAAGAATAAGAACATCATTAATTCTTCCCAAAGGCTTTTTAATAGTACAATCCGCCAAGTACAAATTAAAAGAGCATTCTTCCAAATTGGTAAAACCAAACACATCACATAAAGATTCTGGAATTGTGGAAACACTAGCACCCAAATCACATAAAGCATTGCACTCATAATTTTTATATTGAATTTAATGGTAAGTTCCCATTCATCATATAATTTACTAGGGATTGAAATCTCTAACTCCAATTTTTCTTCTAAAGCTTTTAGCATGGCATCCACAATATGTTTAGTAAAAGCTTTATTTTGTTCATAGGCATTGGGTGAAGTTATCATGTATTGCAACAAAGAAATACACTCAATCGAATAACAACTATCACAATTAAAGTCTTTGTAATCCAAAAGAGTGGGCACATCACTAGTTAAAGTTTTGACCTCTCGAAACCCACTTTTATCAAAAAAAAATAGTAAGATTTTCACCCTCCGAATTATGAGGACGCCTTCTAACTAAAGTTGACTCTTCTTTAGTCCTTTTATCATCAAGTTTAATATCACTAAATAAGGAATCAATAGAAGAAACAACAATCATCTTAACATCTTCATCATTATGGTGAAAGAAATCGGTTGAAAAAGCCCTAAGCATAGCGGTTATTTTCTTACTTTAATCCATATAGACATATAAAGCTTTAATTGATTCATTAACATCAACCTTGGGTGGAAAAGTTTTAATCTTGAGATTTTCTACATCATGAGAAATTCTATCAATGCTTCTAGACATGTCATCAAACTTACTCAACTTTTCTTCTATCGTAGTGTTGAAAACTTTTTGTGCATTGATAAATTCTTTAATATTACTCTGAAGATCAGAGGGCATCCTATTAATATTATAAGAAGAATTACCATAGGAATTGCCATAATTATTAGAGGAATTTCTAGGAAAAGGCCAAGGATTAAAATTATCTCTATAAGCATTGTTATTAAAATTGTTTCGCGAGACAAAATTCACATCTATGGGATAACTATTTTGCTCAATCAAGGTAGATAAAGGAACATCATTAAGATCAATAGGAGCAATTTTACTAGCAACCAATTTCATAAGTGCATCAACTTTTTCACTCAAAGTACTAATTTCTTCAACCGAATTAACTTTTTTACTAGTAGGTGCTCTTTCGGTATGCCATTGTGAATAATTTGCCATAATACTATCAAGCAATTAGTAGCTTCACCCAAAGTAATTTCCATAAAAGTACCACCTGCGGCGGATTCTAAAAGATTTCTAGAGACAAAATTCAATCCCGCATAATTTTTTTGTATAATCATCCATAGATTTAAACCATGAGTAAGACAATTTCTTAGCATTAATTTCATTCTTTCTCAAGATTGTGCAACATGTTCATGCTCAAGTTGCTTGAAATTCATGATTTGATTTCTAAGTAAAATATTTTTTGCGGGCGGAAAATACTTAGTAATAAAAGCATCTTTGCACTTATCCCAAGAATCAATACTATTGCGAGGCAAAGATGAAAACCAAATTTTTGCACGATCCTTTAGAGAGAAAGGAAATAATTTCAACTTCACAATATCATTGTCCACATCTTTTTTATTTTGCATATCACACAATTCTACGAAAGTGTTTAGATGGGACGGCATCCTCATTAGGAGTACCGGAAAATTGCTCTTTCATAACAAGATTCAATAAAGTGACATTAATATCATAAGAATCCGTAGTAGTGGCGGGGGGGGGGGGCAATCGAAGTACTAATAAAATCATTACTATTAGTATTGAAA
>NC_057810.1:261704151-261723514 GCF_018294505.1 Triticum aestivum | reverse complement strand
GTATTTTCTTGATACATCATGACTACACAAACATGAGATCTAACGAGAAAAAGGCAAACGAGAAGAAGGCAAATATTTTGGTGTTTTCCTAAAAAAAAATTAGAAGTGGGGGAGATGAAAACGAGAGGCAAATGGCAAATAAAGTAAATTGCAAGGAGATGAGATTTGTGATTGTGTATCTCATAGATCTGGACTTGATCCTGCCCGGCAACAGCGTCATAAATTCTTTCCTGCTACTTGTGATATTGCGTTGGTTTTTCCCTTGAAGAGGAAAGGGTGATGCAGCACAACAATAGTAAGTATTTCCCTTAGTTATGAAACCAAGGTATCAATCTAGTTGGAGAATCCACCAAACTATGTAAACAATACCTTCACACAAATAACAAAAACTTGCAATCCAACGCGTAAGAGGGCTTGTCAGTCCCTTCTCGGTATTGAGATAGATTAAATTGTATAAGATTGGATAAATAGATCTACCAAAAACATAAAATAAAATAAATAAATAAAAACTGCAGCAAGGTATTTTTGGATTTTTGGATTAATAGATTTGAAAGTAATATGATAGGAAATAGACCCGGGGCCGTAGATTTCACGAGAGGCTTCTCTCAAGAAAATAGTATACGGTGGGTAAACAAATTACTGTTGGACAATTGATAGAAAAGCAAATAATTATTACGATATCCAAGGCAATGATCATGTATATAGGCATCACGTCCAAGATTAGTAGACCGACTCCTGGCTGCATCTACTACTATTACTCCACACATTGACCGCTATCCAGCATGCATCTAGTGTACTAAGTTCATGGAGAAACGGAGTAATGCAATAAGAACGATGACATGATGTAGAAAAGATCTATTCATGTAGGAATAGACCCCATCTTTTTATCCTTAATGGCAATGATACATGTGTGCCTCGCTACCCCTTCTATCACTGGGTGAGGACATCGCAAGATCGAACACATCACAAAGCACCTCTTCCCATTGCAAGAAAAATCAATCTAGTTGGCGAAACCAAACCAAAGTTTCGGAGAAGAAATACGAGGCTATATCAATCATGCATAAGAGAGTTCAACAAAGACTCAAATAATATTCATAGATAGATCTGATCATAAACTCACAATTCATCGGATCCGAACAAACAAACCGCAAAAAAGAGTTACATCAAATAGATCTCCAAGAACATCAAGGAGAACATTGTATTGAAGATCAAAAAGAGAGAAGAAGTCATGTAGATAATGCCTACGGACCCGTAGGTCTATGGTAAACTACTCACGCATCACCAGAGAGGCAAGGGTGTTGATGAAGAACCCCTATGTGATCGTTGACCCCTCCGGCAAGGTGCCGGAAAAGGCCTCTAGATTGGATCTCGTGGTTCTGGAACTTGCGGCGGTGGAAACTCTGATCTCTCTACTCCCCTAGGGTTTTTGGGATTTTAGAGTATTTATAGAGTTGATAGGCGGTGGAGAGGGGGACTGTGGGCCCCACTACCCACCAGGGCGCGTCAGGGGCCTCTGGCACACCCTTGTGCCTTGTGGGCCCCACGGGCCTCCCGTCGGGCACTTCCTTGGCTCCCAAGTTGTCTTCTGTCCACAAAAAAATTACCAAAATTTTTTTTGGCATTTGGACTACGTTTGGTACTGATATTCCGCGAAGTAAAAAAAAGCAAAAAAACAACAACAACTCACACTGGGCACTATGTCAATAGGTTAGTCCCAAAAAATGATATAAAGTTGATATTAAATGAATATAAAACATCCAAGATTGATAATAAACACCATGGAACTATCAAAAATAATAGATACGTTGGAGACGTATCAGCGGCGCGTGCTGTGGGCCCATCACAACCCATCTTCAAGGCTTCACGAGGCCCTCGCGCAGGGCAGCCCCCCGAAGTTGTCTCCCGAGCCCCCTCGCGGGGTGGATATGTCTAGGCTCACCAGGCCCCGCCTCGTGCTGCACGTGGGTGATGCAAGCCATGACGAGCATCGCTAGGAGCCGTGTCAGCGAGAGTGGATGGTGAAACTTTCCTCTTTGGTCTAAGGAGGCAAGGCCAGCTCAGGGGTTCCAAGGCAATCCCAAAGGTTGCCTCTTCGGTGCTAGAAGACCAGGACAACAGGGTCGCCAAGATGGAGGTCATAACTGAGCCCACCGGCGCGTCATGGCAGGGAGCTTTATCAGGCGAAGTCTAGTCTTGTCAGGATAAGTTGTACTCATGTTCCCCTTTGATTTTGGCCATTGTGGGCACCCTTCCCGCCTAGTGTTTTGGGGGAAGAGGATCGGGCGAAGTATAAGAGAGAGAGGTCGCCAACTTAGAGAAGGATCGGATCCTCAAGCGACGAGTGCTAGCAAGAGCCACCTTTGTACTCTCATACTCATCCTCCCTCGCGAGGCCATCCAACCACAAAACAGGAGTAGGGTCTTACACCGTAGGATGGTCCGAACCTGGGTAAACCACTATGTTCTTTGTTCTTTATTCTCTGTTTGATCACGTCAGAGCTTGGTCGTGGAGTAGGGTGTAGCAGGCAGGGCGAGGTGAGGCACTGCGAGCACATCCGAGAGTTCGAACTTTCTTGGGTCCCCGGAGCCCCGATTCAGACAGCATGGGCGCCGGCGGTTGGGTCCTAGTTCCGACCACTCCATCGCCAACATGGAAGAAAATGCTGCCAATGCCGCCTTCCTCAAGCTTCAAGCTTCAAATTCATCCAGGGCTAGCCGATCCTCCAATTCGAAGGTACTTTCCCGCAAAACTGAATATGTCTCTCGGTCTTGAATGGATTGTGAATCAATGAAGCATTAGATTGGTAACATATGTCTCATTTTTTGCTCCTAACCTGTAAATCGAGTGGACTGAGGTGGCAAATATATTAGATGAAACTACACTGTTTTGCTACCTAAAACTGTTACAGGGAAAAATAAATTTACTGAGCCTGCAGGTAGAATGATTAGATGGACAATTTGCAAAATAGATGAATGAGTGAACCTGTTTATTGTCTTGCAGGTAGAAAGACTAATGTGTTGGTTTCTTGTTGATCGTGGTGTAAATTAGATGGAGCAGACAATAGTGACATAGAAAAAAGTATTGTGGAACTGTATCCAAAATTCTTTAGTATCCAATTTTTTAACTCAATTATCATCAAATGTGTGAATAAAATGAAGCAATCATTTTTCTCTGAGCAAAAAATGTGTTGCTAATGCTTGGAGCAAAGAGTGTGGTGTGTACTTAATTCGTATGAGTTTCTGTTCGCTAATTGCACAGATTGTTTCCTTCTTTAGATGTGCATAATAGAAAATTTAATTTGGTATTATTTGATTTTGTCATAAACTATAAATTAATTTGTCAAAGCTATTTTAGGTAGAAAAAGCTGCAATAGCTCGGAAGCGGAAACCTGCAAAGAAGAAATAACAAGAGAGAAGTCTGCCATTGACTGGAGGTGTTATTACTGATTCCAAACTAGAAGACACTGTATAATTATAATTCTGATGTTTTGAAAATGCTTGCATTAATTACTGTTCTGAAGAAGCAAGGGTTTCCTGCAAGTGCATACTGGAAAAAAAGTTGTTTTCAAAATACATTTTTGTTGATAATGTAGGTTGACAATATGATGCAAGAATTTGACCAGTATGTTTTGTACCATGAGATAAAGAAGAAGACAGAGGTAAAGCGGTTTGACTTAAAATTTTAAAAAGTTTTGATTCATTTTACTTCTTGTAAATTAGTAAAATTGGCTAGATAGTTAATTGTGTTTCTTAAATATGGCAGGAAGTACTCAGTAGTCAGGAAGAAAGGCTAAGCCAAGAAAAGTTAGCTAATCAGGAGGGACCACAAGGAAATGCCCCAGCAGTTGTGTGTGCACAACCTGACATCAATCTACGTACTGAAGTAAAGAAGAATGAAATAGAAAAGTACGATCGAAATGGGGGAACAGGAGAAGAGGTATACAAAAAGAATTGTCACGATGTTTTTGTATTATGTTGTTTTTGTATATATGGATAAAAATTAGATGTTTCCATGAATAAGAGTACTAAAGATATAATGAACAGGTACAGTTGGTTGTTGGATATCCTTTAGCTGCTTGCTCTAGTGTAACCAGTGGAAATGAAGATGGTTACTTGTGGGAGATCTTACATCTTTGGCTGAAAATTTGAACACGGGAGGGGAGGTGCTTTCTTCTGCTAAGTTCAAATGTTATTCTAAATATCTTTGAAGGAGTCTATAATTTTTTTTGATTTAGGTTTGTATATACAAAAAAAAGAATGTCACAATAGTTTTGAAAAATTACCACACTGAAACTCTTCATATTTTTGCCTTCACAGTTCTCCATGTAGAGTGGAAGAGAGTGGCCTGAGTCATGCCTGTATATAGAAAAAAACATATCTCAGCAGGAGAATTCAATGTGAGAAAAAAGGAACAAAAAAAATTTCATGCAAAAAGAATGCAGATACTATCAAAATGAAGTATTTTTACTATTTAAAAGTCAATAAGAAAGCAACAAGTTGTCCATTCTATAGGTTGTTTGAAAGTTGAAGTGAAAAAAGGAAAAAATAAACAATGAAAAATGAGAAGGAAACTTACATGAGACAGTTTGTTGGGTAGGGTCACGTAGCTTCAAGCTTGAAACTGAATACATTCTTGAAAGGCTTTTTACTAAGTTTGCAAAACATGTTGTAGTTGGAAAGTTGTTTCAATGTATATAAAGAGTTGAAGGCATTTCAAACTAAGGCAGCAAAAAAATAGAAGCAATTGTTTGTAAGAAAATAAAAAATATACTCGGTAAGAAAATTTCCTACCAAGTTGTAAATAAGTTCATCTTGTGTAGTTTTGAGGATAGTGCCACATGGATCAAAGAAATGAGTTCTCTCAAAAAGAGAGCTGATGCAAACTATAACCTAGTGGCTTGATTTTATAGTAGGATAGAATAGCTGTGGGAACAAAGAAAGTAAAGCAGAGTCAGTATATAACATAACCAAAGAACAAATATGGTCAAATGTTGTAAAAGTCGTAACACATTTACCAAGTCCTGTTTCCAAAGGCTTTCTTCTGAATTAATCCTGTCAAACTCTCTTATGTAGCTAACTGGATCAAATGATTCATGCCTAACCAACAATTTATCTTGTTACAAACAACATGCACATAATTAAAATTATTGAACTTAAGTAAAAAATAAAATGCTCAAAACGGGAGCAAAAAAGAGTTAGAAGAAAACTCACAGTGAAGTAGGAAGTAAAATAGTACTTCTTAATAAAAGGCTTTATGTCAAATGTCCTCTTTGATTCGAAGTTAAGTACTTGAATAAACGAGTTCATTACTTCATCTCCAATCGCTCCCCTAGCTTTAACGGAATTGAAGTAGTTCCCGTAACTTACAAGAAGCCCGTCAATGTCCACAAACAGAGTGCTGGACAGAAAAAATACAATGATAATTATTATCAAAAAAACAGTCTTTAAAAATACTTATGATACATATGCATTACTAACATAAAAATGTATACAATAATTGTAAAAAAAACTTACGAAAAACTTTTCTAGTCACATAGTTAAATTGGGTTCATAGACAAAAAATAGTTAAACTAACATGTTTTGTCTACACTTATATGAACTACAAGGGTTTTCATGTCAGCACTGGATAAATTTCTGTACAATACAGTCAAAAGCACATGTTTCCATGACCGATTCATGTGTACCAGACCATATATTCTGGTAAATACATATTAAAAAGAATTTCTTGTTCAATTAGAATTACTTGATCGATTCCCAACTTTATTTGGCATTTGTAACTATCAAGAGATCACAATGGCTGGTTTTAGGAATTTTATGGGCGATGATTTCTTTAGAAGACGGCTGCACCCCTCCTCTTGTAAATCAATGGATCGAGCTGGGAGAGGTGGTGAAGTCCTGGCCAGTGTCAACGGAACCTGACCAGGTTTGCTGGGCACTTGGTAATAAGAAAAAATTGTCTACTAAATCAGTCTATGTCTACCTGGAGAGGCAGTTGGCAGGATGTGACTACAGGTGGATCTGGAAAGCTAAGATACCCCTGAAAATTCAGATTTTCCTTTGGCAATTGTTTCAAGATGCCATTCTAACTAGAGAGGTCATGAAAAAAATGGACTAGAAATCCTAGATGATCCTTTTGTAGTGACACTCAAACGTCTCAGCATTTGTTCTTTAGTTGTCCCGTGGCTCGGGTAATCTGGAGGACGGTAGGCTGTGTGCTGGGCACAGACTTATGCCCAAATAACATCTGGCAATATTTCTCCTGGTGTTATGTGTTACTACCTGATGGAGCCAGGTTCTATACCTTTGGCTTGGCAGCCATATGCTGGGCTATTTGGAATAGCCGCAACCAAGCTACGTTCGAACATAAACAACTTAAAACTTTGTTTAATGTGGTATACTCTGCCTGTGGCTTTTGACGTATTGGGCAGGCTTGATGACTGGTGCTGATCGGGAGGCAATGGAGCATGGTGCCAAGATGCTCAAGTCGAACGCTTCTGCAATGATGAGGATTTGTGCAGCTCCAGCCAAGGCGACGATGGATTGAAGCTAACTTCGCTGGTGACGAGGCCTGCATCCCGGTCCGATCTGACACCTTGTGTTGTGCATTATTTTCACTCCTGTGCGAGTGTGTGCCTGCTCAGCTGTGATCCTTGCGAAAACTTGATGTTGATGCTGTCGGTCCTTTTGCTACTTGTGGCTTTAGTTTGGCGTTGGGTGTCACTGGGTTTTTTCCCCACAATAGGCTGCTCGATGACGAGTGCTCGTGGTGGGTTTCCCAGTGATGCTTTGAACTCGCTCTCCCTTTCTTGTTTCCTTAAGTTTGTTAGGAGGTCTTTGCTCAGTATGAGTTGGTCGGGGGTATGTGGTGATCTGAACTATGTATTTCCGTTATGATTAGTAATGGAAAGGGGTTGCGCCCGGTTCAAAAAAAATAGAATTACTTGATGAAAGATCGTGGATGTCGCCTAGAGGGGGGGTGAATAGGCGTTTTAAAATAATTACGGTAGAGGCTTGAACAAATGCGGAATAAACCTAGCGGTTAATTTATCAAGCACAAAACCTACAACAACTAGGCTCACCTATGTGCACCAACAACTTATGCTAAGCAAGATAAACAACTATGTGATAGCAAGATATATGACAAAGAACAATATGGCTATCACACAGTAAAGTGCATAAGTAAAGGGCTCGGGTAAGAGATAACCGAGGCACACGGAGACGATGACGTATCCCGAAGTTCACACCCTTGCGGATGCTAATCTCCGTTTGGAGCGGTGTGGAGGCACAATGCTCCCCAAGAAGCCACTAGGGCCACCGTAATCTCCTCACGCCCTCGCACAATGCAAGATGTCGTGAATCCACTAAGGGACCCTTGAGGGCGGTCACCGAACCCGTACAAATGGCGACCCTTGGGGGCGGTCACCAAACCCGTACACTTTGGCAACCCTTGGGGGCGGTCACCGGAACCCGTCAAATTGCTCGGGGCGATCTCCACAACCTAATTGGAGACCCCGACGCTTGCCCAGAACTTTACACCACAATGATTGAGATCCGAACACAACCAACCGTCTAGGGCGCCAAGGCACCCAAGAGGAACAAGCTCTAGTGTGCCCAAACACCCAAGAGTAATAAGCTTCTCAAACTTCACTTCCACGTATCACCATGGAGAACTCAAACCGATGCACCAAATGCAATGGCAAGGGCACACGGAGTGCCCAAGTCCTTCTCTCCCAAATCCCACCAAAGCAACTAATGCTAGGGAGGAAAATGAGAGGAAGAACGAAAGAAGAACACGAAGAACTCCAAGATCTAGATCCAAGGGGCTCCCCTCACTAAGAGGAGAAAGTGATTGGTGGAAACGTGGATCTAGATCTCCTCTCTCTTTTCCCTCAAGAACTAGCAAGAATCATTGGAGGGATTGAGAGATAGCAAGCTCGAAGAAGGTCAACAATGGGGGAAGAACACGAGCTCAAAGGATAAGGTTCATTGGGGAAGAAGACCCCCTTTTATAGGTGGAGAAAAATCCAACCGTTATGCTCACAGCCCGCACAAAGCGGTACTACTGCTCCAAGGAGCGGTACTACCGCTGGGGCGGTAGTACCCCTTTGAAAAACAACAGAGAGGAGGAAAAAGGCCAGTAGAACCGCCGGAGAGGTACTACCGCTCGTCCTCACGGTACTACCGCTCGACCTCACGGCACTACCGCAAGTGGTAGCGGTACTACTGCTTGCGAGCGATACTAAAAAAATACTTCCGTGCCTACTTCCGCTCATCAAAACACGAGATTTTGGTCCGGAGCGGTACTACCGCTTAGGAGCCGCGGTAGTACTGCTCTGGAGCGGTACTACCGCTCAAGAGCTGCGGTAGTACTGCTCTGGAGCGGTAGTAAAAAATTACATCCGCTCTAGTCGCGGTAGTACCGCTGCACCCTTTACCAAAACAGCCACAACTTTTGCAAACGGACTCCAAATTGAACGAAACCAAGTTTGTTGGCAAGCTAATGACATGGGCTAACAAAATCTTGATATAAATATCAAAAATAAGCCAATGAGAAAAGGCCCATAATAAAATGGTGAGAACCCTTCCTCGGAAAAGACCGGTAAAACCTCCAACACCGAAAACATCATAGAAGACGCATGCGAACTCCGTTTTCGATGAACTCAAGCTTGTCATCAAGATGACCATAAGATCTAAGACTCACAAATATAACCAAACAAGAACCAAGAAACATGATGCAAGGATGCAATGGTTTGAGCTCTCTACTAACGATACGATCAAGCTACCAACTTGAGAGCCCCCCTTGATAGTACGGCAAACGATCCTATAACCCGGTCTCCCAACTACCACCACGAGACCGGTAAAATAGAAAACCTATCAAGCCCAAACCTTTGCCTTGCACATGGTCCACTTGAGCTAGATGATGACGATCTTGACTCCCTCAAGATGGACCACCTTTCTTGATTGCGCTGGCTCGATGAAGACTAGATGATTGCTCCCCCATAGTCCACTATGGGTGAGCCACTCTTCGGCACATCTTCACAAGTACATTGACACCATAATGGATGGCAAGATTCAAGCACTTGATCTCTTCATGATGCTCCACTTGAACTTGCACACGGCAATCTTGATGACGATCACCACTTGATGTCATCCTTTCCATGGGTTGTATGATATCTTCCTCTTGACGCAAGCCCATGGACACGTACCTAACCCCACATAGAACTCTCACATAGACCATGGGTTAGTACACAAAGTGCAATGGACAAAGCTTACCATACCATGGGATCACTTGATCCCTCTAGGTACATCTTCTACGCTTTCTGAGTTGATCAACTTGATTCACTCTTGACTTAGTCTTGACCAAATTGATTCACTCTTGACTTAGTCTTGATCAACCTTGAATATTTCCAACTCTCTTCATTTGGATGATGCCTTGAAGTTAAACATGAATGATCACACAATCTTCTTCTTCAAGACATGCTTGCAATAAGCTCGACACTCACATGACCAATCTTTGGATAATTCCTTAATAGCACCTTGGTCAACTCATAAACTCCTTGAAACCAACACATGGACTTCAAGAAAAGCCTATGGACAAATCCTTCAAATATAACTCAAGACAACCATTAGTCCATAGAGATTGTCATCAATTACCAAAACCAAACATGGGGGCACCGCATGTTCTTTCAATCTCCCCCATTTTGGTAATTGATGACAATCACTTTCAAGAGAGTTTATATAAGGGATTATGCTTCACTATGCAATGCAACAACCAATAGTGCATGCATATGAGATGCAAATGCTAAGGAACAAAACCAAAGCAAGAGGAGATAACTCTCTAAACTTCTCGACAAAACTCTCTGAAACTCCTCCCCCATTGGCATCGATTGCCAAAGTGGGTGAAAAGCTTAGAATGCCAATATAAAGAGTGTTCCTCTATAAATTGTGTATCTCTCAAAAAAAGAGTGGAATGCAATACACATATCCAATGGTAAATACTTTAAGGAAGACAAACTATATTGAGGCCCAAAGATTGCAAAAGAATGATATGCCACAAAGACATGACAAAGAGAGAAACAAGAAATCGAGCAATCAAAAGATACAAATTGAAGCAAGCAGTCAAAGGATATCAATTGAACCAACTAGACCAAAGATCCTATGAGCCACATGAATGAAGGATATTATGATATGAGCCGAGGAGTGTTCTAAAGAAACTAGAGAAGCTCCCCATGATTTGTGCACATCAAGAATTTTTGTATTCGGATACAAAGTACACAAAATAGGATCATAGCTCCCCCAAAATCAATAGAAACTTACAACAAGTGCATGTGAGCATATAGGAAATTAAGCCTAGTACTTGCAACAAACACAAGGTTGAGCAACAAGTAAAAGAGGCAACTTGAGAATGGGCTCAACCAAAAAGATGTGTGTGAGTCAAGGCAATGCACTTGAGAAGACTAATGTACGGATGAGCATAAAGCATCAATAAAGTCTTGAAAGAATGAGGCACACGGTGCAAGGCCTATCATTCCCACACACAACTAGCAAATGGGTTCACAAGCTTACTAATAAGCATATAAAGAACCTATGCTTGTGACAACCCGTGGTGAAGATAGAAGATGAAAGCCTCATCAAGACGAGGGATACCAATTAAGATGGCAAAAGCCTCGTAAAGACAAGCATGAGGAAAATAATCTTCACCACACAAGAGTGCATCAAGATGCTACAATAGAGGACACGCACTCAAGGCAAAATCTTTCACGGAGCCACCAAAGAAATAATATAAGAAGGACAAGGTGGACGTGAAAGAAAGGATATCAACTAGATATGTAAATTCTCTCAAGTGTATAGGGTTCTAGGTAGACGAAATCATGATGATATATATCTACAAAGAAGGATGTACACTCGAAATAGTTACAGCATGAAGGAACAAGATATCCAAAAGGAAGTCATACATATACCAATAAGATATTTGCCTGGAAGCATAGCACATGGCTAGATATGGTCTTATTGTATATAAATGAATTCCTACCGCACGAACATCAAAGACATCACAACTAGCAACAAGAGATCATTGTTGGGATGCTTTGAGAAAGGAAACAAGTATCACAAGAAAGAAAGAATAACATGCCATGATACAACCCACACACGATTGATGCAATAATGTGTGCATGTAGTAGATGATGATACTTGTTACCGAGATAGCATTGGAAGGATGTAGTAGATACCAATTGAAGGTAGAAAGTAGTTCATTGATCATCCTAGCTTGACTCCAATAAGCACATGGTGACAACACCTTCCTTTTGAATGAGCCGAGTATCCAATGCATCTCCAATTGTTGCTAGAACAACAACACAAACAAAATGGCACCCAAACTCATTGGGACCAAAGAGTTAGAGAACCAACAATACATAGGACAAACTCCAAATAGATATGTGCATATAGATATGAAAATGAATCTCATGCACATCTCATCCAATTTTAGACTTGGTGGAGTTTCCCCTATATATTGGGTCAAACAAAGAAAACATGCCAAAGGAACTACATGAAGTTAAAATGCATGCTCAAGACTTTCAAGAATCGATACCAAAATACAAGGAAAAAAACCAAGTGAAAAGGATACCAAATGGAGAAATCATCACTTGGAAGATATCATTAAAAGATACATCAAGGAATGAGATATCCATTGGAACACACAAAAAAAGATGTCAAACTCTCAAAGGAGAGGATGGTTCCAAACAAACCAAGCTCTCTACAAAGTTTCATGTTGGCACAAAGTACCAAAAGAAACGACTTGCCATCCACCAACACACACTTAATATGGATCACAATATGAGTGTTTTATAGAAAATAGGATAGCTCCCCCAAGACTAGTGCATTATAGAGAATTTGCATTTGAATACAAAATGCACAAGGTGGGATCACCACTTTCACTATATCTAGAAAACACTAAACAAGATCAAGAAAATAACAAGATCCACAAGTGGTATGGAAAACAATGGGAGTTGACACAATCCTAGGCACGAGATAAGGCCAATAAAAGCAAAGGCCAATGTAAAGATGATCAATAATTTCTACCACACATAAGTGAGTATCAATTGTCGTAAGACAAGAAGTATTTGGAAATAATTCCCGTTGGTAGATAGCAAGGATATCCAACATCATATTCACACCAAACACAAGCAAATTGCAACTTGTAGAGCTAACATGCTACCTAGAAACAAGATAATCTACAATATCAACATTAGGTGACAATATCTCAAATGTACACATTTTCTAGGCTAGTAATATACATAGCATATTACTCCCCCATAATGTGATACCAATGAAGAAAACTTAACAAGAGGCAATAAGAGGATCCAACAAGATATAATTAATGGACAATTTAGAATTTGAATTTCTCATGAGAAGACATACCACATAGTGACTAGATAATCTTGTAATATCAATACTAGATGATATTCCTCATGTACACACACTTATATGAGTATGAGGTGCACAAAGCACATCACTCCCCCATAATGGTATATTCCATTAATCTCTCACAAGAGCCAACTAAGATACAAACAAGATGCACAAAGGCTCAACACACAACTCACACGTACATGAAGTGCACACCAACATACATAAGCAAGTTGGAAGCGCAACATATACAAACACATGCAAGGAACAAAACCAAAACATGCAAGGGGGCAAGTAACTTTCAAAGTAAAAAATTTAAGTACAAGTTACCGCAAGGAGGCACATTGGATATAAGATAGAAACTTGATAATCCAATTGACTTGGCTTGTGACAAAAAGAATGATGAAGTCCCCTTAATTCTTCATAATGTAGCCAAGTCTCCAATGCCCTCCAACAACACCTATTGATCAAGTTTGAGCTTATTGGTCCCCAACCAAGTTGGGTCCTAAGAGGTTAGTCACAATAGGCTTGGCAACCCAAATGGTTCTTTTCTTGACACCACTTTGAGTACCAACAAACTTGGCAAACACATTGCCAACCTTATCCTTCCCAAGAGAATAGATATCATCAATAGTAATTGGGTTGGATAAGTTACCACTAGTGCATGAAGAAGTGACATGGCCTTTCTCACGACATAAGTAGCAACGTCTACTCTTCACTTTCTTCTCACTTGATTTCTCAACTTGAGAAGCATTAGCTCGAGTTTTCTTGGGAAGAGGCCTTTCTTCAACTTGACGTTGAGCATGAAAGTGAACTTGTGGCCGCTTCCCTTGTTGCTTGTCACTAATGGTCTTCTTCTTCAATGGGCAAGATCTAACATGATGCCCTTCTACTTTGCACTTGAAGCAAACAATCTTGGCCGAATTCTTGACTTGTTCTTGGCCCTTCCTTTTGTTCATCTTGGACTTCTTCTTCTTATTGGAGTTGAATCCAAGTCCACCTTTGTCATTGGGGGATTTTTGCGCACTCAAGATATTGTTGAGTGTGGATTTCCCTTGATGACTCTTTTCCAAGTCTTTCTTCAAAGAAGTGACTTGGGCCTTGAGCTCTTTGATTTACTCTACATGGTTAGTCTCATCAACACAAGTACTAGAGGAAGTATAAGCTTCATCGTTAGAGCAACAAGGCAAGGAAAGCAATTCATCACAGGATGTACCAACATTGTGAATAGATGAATTACAAGGACTAGCACATGGCAATATACTATTTTGACTAGAAGTAGTGCTAGTATCCACATGAGGTTCACTAGATGTTACCTTAGCAATCATGGCCTCATGAGCTATCTTTAGCACACTATGGGATACTAGAAGATCATCATTAGAGCTTGAGAGCTTTTCATGACTTTCTTCCAATTTCCCATAATTGCTAGATAGCACCTCAAGTTGAGCCCGTAGCTCAACATTCTCCTTCAAAATGGATGCTTCACAAGTAATTGAGTTAGTAGCACAAGCATCATCATTTACAACAATAGGAGAGGACAACTTGGCAAGCTCTTTTAAATAAGAAGCTTCAAGTTGGGCATGAGACTCGGTGTGTTTGATGAGCTCACCCTTGATGACCCTTGAGCCATTTTCGAGGTGCTCAAAATCATCTAGGAGTCTAGCATGAGAAACTTCAAGCTTAGCATTTTTAGTTTTGAAATCATTGGCCACTTCAAGAGCTCTATCATGAGATTCCCTCACTCTAGATAATTCTAGAGCAAAAGTCTCCTCAAGAGATTCGGAGGTGGTTTGTTCATGTTCAAGAGCTTGAGATAGCTCCGCGATCTCATTTGCGTAATCACGCCCATGAGCTTCCATTTTCTCAATGGTGGCCTCATGCTCCTCTAGATGAGATTCCAACTCCTCAATGTATTTCTTGCCATCAATGGCAATGGACATTATTTCCATGAAGTTGGAACGAGCAATTTTATTTTTATGAAGAGCTTTAAAAATCATTTCCCCCTTAGTTTTTCAGGAGGCAACATTATCATTCTCTTCATCATTATCCTCATCATCATTAGCATCAACATCATCATCAAGAGACATATTGGGGTACAAAGTAGGAGATACCTTTGACGCCTTAGCCATAAGGCAAAAAGCAATATATGATGATGTAGGATCCCTTGAGGCACCATTAAACACCACATCTTGTTCCATGGAGTGTTCGGTTTCCTCAACATTGTTAGCACAACAATTCGAGGAAATAGATGCATTTTTATCATGGCAACAAGACATAGCAAGCATATCATCATGATATTTAGTCAAGCAATTTCTACATGATATGAAAGGACTCTCAACACAAGCATGTGAAACATTTGGAGTGCTCGAAGTGTTAAATCCCAAAGAAGGAACATTGCAATAATATAGTGATGAAGGATCATCCACAATAAGCATACTATCATCATTGCAATGACCAACACTACTCACCATATCATTACCTTGTGGCAAACCACATGTAGGTGAAGTAGAAGAAGTTGAGAAGACTATACGACCGGAGGTGGAGGGAGAACAATCATCCCCACAAATCTTGGACACACCATATTTATCTTAAAGCTTCGTCCACAACTCATGAGCATCCCGGAATGGCATGAGTTGAAATATAACTACATTGCTTAAAGCATCGAAAAGCACATTAGAAGCTTGAGCATTGAGACAAGAGTTTTTCTCATCCTCTAAAGATAATCTTTGGGGATCCTTTGGAGGAGAAAAACCCGTATCTACAATTCGCTCTAAATTTGGGTCCATGACCCTAAACAGATTAAGCATGCGAATTACCCAAACATCAAAATTTGTGCCATCGAAACTAAGAGTGTCAGAGAATCCTGATCCCCTAGTCGACATCTTTACTCTCTAGGCGGTAAAGCCTAATAAAGAGAGATGAGGCTCTGATACCAATTGAAAGATCGTGGAAGTCGCCTAGAGGGGGGGGGGTGAATAGGCATTTTAAAATAATTACGGTAGAGTCTTGAACAAATGCGGAATAAACCTAGCGGTTAATTTGTCAAGCATAAAACCTGCAACAACTAGGCTCACCTATGTGCACCAACAACTTATGCTAAGCAAGATAAGCAACTATGTGATAGCAAGATATATGACAAAGAACAATATGGCTATCACACAGTAAAGTGCATAAGTAAAGGGCTCGGGTAAGAGATAACCGAGGCACACGGAGACGATGATGTATCCCGAAGTTCACACCCTTGCGGATGCTAATCTCCGTTTGGAGCGGTGTGGAGGCACAATGCTCCCCAAGAAGCCACTAGGGCCACCATAATCTCCTCACGCCCTCGCACAATGCAAGATGTCGTGAATCCACTAAGGGACCCTTGAGGACGATCACCGAACCCATACAAATGGCGACCCTTGGGGGAGGTCACCGAACCCGTACACTTTGGCAACCCTTGGGGGCGGTCACCGGAACCCGTCAAATTGCTCGGGGCGATCTCCACAACCTAATTGGAGACCCCGACGCTTGCCCAGAGCTTTACACCACAATGATTGAGCTCCGAACACAACCAACCGTCTAGGGCGCCAAGGCACCCAAGAGGAACAAGCTCTAGGGTGCCCAAACACCCAAGAGTAATAAGCTTCTCAAACTTCACTTCCACATATCACCGTGGAGAACTCAAACCGATGCACCAAATGCAATGGCAAGGGCACACGGAGTGGCCAAGTCCTTCTCTCCCAAATCCCACCAAAGCAACTAATGCTAGGGAGGAAAATGAGAGGAAGAACGAAAGAAGAACACGAAGAACTCCAAGATCTAGATCCAAGGGGTTCCCCTCACTAAGAGGAGAAAGTGATTGGTGGAAACGTGGATCTAGATCTCCTCTCTCTTTTCCCTCAAGAACTAGCAAGAATCATTGGAGGGATTGAGAGATAGCAAGCTCGAAGCGGTCAACAATGGGGGAAGAACACGAGCTCAAAGGATAAGGTTCATTGGGGAAGAAGACCCCCTTTTATAGGTGGGAAAAAATCCAACCGTTATGCTCACAGCCCGCACAGAGCGGTACTACTGCTCCAAGGAGCGGTACTACCACTAGGGCGGTAGTACCCCTTTGAAAAACAACAGAGAGGAGGAAAAAGGCCAGTAGAACCGCCGGAGCGGTACTACCGCTCATCCTCACGGTACTACCGCTCGACCTCACGGCACTACCGCAAGTGGTAACGGTACTACTGCTTGCGAGCGGTACTAAAAAATACTTCTGTGCCTACTTCCGCTCATCAAAACATGAGATTTTGGTCCGGAGCGGTACTACCGTTTAGGATCCGCGGTAGTACTGCTCTCGAGCGGTACTACCGCTCAGGAGCTGCGGTAGTACTGCTCTGGAGCGGTAGTAAAAAATTACATCCGCTCTAGTCGCGGTAGTACCGCTGCAGCCTTTACCAAAACAGCCACAACTTTTGCAAACGGACTCCGAATTCAACGAAACCAAGTTTGTTGGAAAGCTAACGACATGGGATAACACAATCCTGATAGAAATATCAAAAATAAGCCAATGAGAAAAGTCCCATAAGAAAATGGTGAGAACCCTATCTCAGAAAAGACCGGTAAAACCTCCAAGACCGAAAACATCATACAAGACGCATGCGAACTCCATTTTCGATGAACTCAAGCTTGTCATCAAGATGACCATAAGATCTCAGACTCACAAAGATAACCAAACAAGAACCAAGAAACATGATGCAAGGATGCAATGGTTTGAGCTCTCTACTAACGATACGATCAAGCTACCAACTTGAGAGCCCCCTTGATAGTACGGCAAACGATCCTATAACCCGGTCTCCCAACTACCACCACGAGACCGGTAAAATAGAAAACCTATCAAGGCCAAACCTTTGCCCTGCACATGGTCCACTTGAGCTAGATGATGACGATCTTGACTCCCTCAAGATGGACCACCTTTCTTGATTGTGTTGGCTCGATGAAGACTAGATGATTGCTCCCCCATAGTCCACTATGGGTGAGCCACTCTTTGCCACATCTTCACAAGTCCATTGACACCATAATGGATGGCAAGATTCAAGCACTTGATCTCTTCGTGATGCTCCACTTGAACTTGCACGCGGCAATCTTGATGACGATCACCACTTGATGTCATCCTTTCCATGGGTTGTATGATATCTTCCTCTTGACGCAAGCCCATGGAACGTACCTAACCCCACATAGAACTCTCACATAGACCATGGGTTAGTACATAAAGTGCAATGGACAAAGCTTACCATACCATGGGATCACTTGATCCCTCTAGGTACATCTTCTACGCTTTATGAGTTGATCAACTTGATTCACTCTTGACTTAGTCTTGATCAAATTGATTCACTCTTGACTTAGTCTTGATCAACCTTGAATATTTCCAACTCTCTTCATTTGGATGATGCCTTGAAGTTAAACATGAATGATCACACAATCTTCTTCTTCAAGACATGCTTGCAATAAGCTCGACACTCACATGACCAATCTTTGGATAATTCCTTAATAGCACCTTGGTCAACTCATAAACTCCTTGAAACCAACACATGGACTTCAAGAAAAGCCTATGGACAAATCCTTCAAATATAACTCAAGACAACCATTAGTCCATAGTGATTGTCATCAATTACCAAAACCAAACATGGGGGCACCGCATGTTCTTTCACTTGATCAATTGGTATTTAAAAAACTTTTTTTTCTGGGCCAATTACTTCTGTAGATACAGGTCTAGACTACAAAAAATATCTCATAAAATAAATGAATAAAAATATAATAAGGTAAATAAAGTAATATGAGAATTTACTATTCTGTGAAAAAAGGCTTCCTCATAAATTTGGAAAAGAACACATCCACTTCTTGAGATTTTTTTAGCTTCTTAGGTTGATCAGGAGATTGAAGTTTAGCTGCTCTTTTCTTCCTATTCTTCTGTTCAATCGTATTAGGACCTGTGCTTGTTCCAGCTTATTCATCATTGAATCTAGAAAGCGTGCATATGAATTAAAAAGGTTGGAAATGAAATGATGCACTGTGCTCGTAATCATCTTTAACATGCAAAAAGGAAAAAGGGGAAAGTAGGTAAGTACTGATGAACTATAACCTTGTTGAATAGTAGAGCACAAGGGCATTTGAATTGCTACACTTGCCTCAGGCTCGAAACTTCGTGTGTCTTCACTAGTAGTTGCAGCAGGAGTAACACGACAATCATCTTCAATAATGATTGGAGTGCCTTGGAAGCACTTTACTCCATCCTTTGAAGAAGTAGAGCTAATCAATATATAACTCCTTTCTGCATTAACTCCTCTTTGAGTTGACGGGTTCATTTCATCCTACTGACAAAAATGAAAATTAGTTATCAGATAAAATGGAAAAAAGTTTAAGCAAACCTTAGGGTGTGAAGTAGTTGCTTTCCCAACATATTTGGTATTCAAAATTATAGCACCAACAGGAATAATTGGGGTTTCACACACAAAATTATTCTAGACAGAGGGAAAACCAGGTAAAAATAAGTAAAATGGTGTTACTATACGAATTTGATAGGAAATAGAATGGATACCTCGAATTGCCCAATGTTCTCCAATTTGGGTGCAATTGGTTCCTACTTAACGACTTCTTCAACAGGAATCTGCTTTATAAAGTTTTTAGTAAAAGATGATACTTTCTTTCAATAAAACACTTAGGAACATAAGGAAGAAGTACCTCTGATTTCAAATGTGGCTCTGGCTTAACTTTAACATTTGCTTCATCTTTTGGAATGCAATTTAGACCTTTTGAATTGATTGTCGTACTATTTGAAATAATTGGCTTGTTCTAATTCAAAGCTCCAGGAACATTGGTTTCATTGTTGACCTACATTTGATATTACGATCAATAAGAAACCATATAACAAGGAATGATTCCACAGGTAATGAATGAATAAAAAAATACCTCTACATGAGGCACTGGAGGAT
>NC_057810.1:261702148-261703932 GCF_018294505.1 Triticum aestivum | reverse complement strand
TGCAAACGAAGTTGAACAAACAATTTCGAAGTAAGTTGCAAATCATGAAAAAATGAGAATTAAAAAACAATGAAAAAAGGTGATGGAAGTAAAAATATAAGACAACAATTATAATAGAGTATAGGATACTTACTGGTAAAACTCCAAAAGCTTTCCTAGACTCATAATTCCTATCAAACAAGGCAAGATACTCGAAATCATCATTCTTAATGTGAGATATCCGAGGAAGAGAATAATCCACAGTTGACCGATGATTCTTGATAACATCAAAATCAACAAAATGCAGATAGATGATCTGTCATTCAAAAAAAATAAGGTTTCAGTCAATTAAAAAATGGACACAAGAAAGATTGAAACTGAAGATAAAATGATTTGTTAGTCAGAAAATGGAAAAAACTTACACCCCAGATAGGAAGGCATCCCCCAATATGCAAAGGCTTGTTCATTTCCTCGACACTTGGTGTGTTCATGATCATTTCAAAGTGACGCTCTGATTCCTCGCGCATAAAATCCAATGCCAACTGCCCAAAGTCAAGTGAAGGGGTCGTAGAATCATCTCTTAGACAGAAGAGAAACTTGGTGTTACCAAAGCAGTATGATGCCGGGCACGAGATATATGATAGGAAATAAAAGACAAAGCTCCTAATATAACCATCTTCACTTTCACCACTGAGCATCACTTCCTCAATTTTGTTGATTGGCCTCTTGTTCTAATGATCAAGATACTTGCTCCTTATTAACTATGCCACATCTGCTTTCACTTGGGGATCATGACTACTAAATATAAAAGGCACAGTGCCACCAGGGAAATCGAAATTTTTTCTACCATATATTTAGTGATTTTGATGACTTTGTTCTTGTGCTTGAGGTAAGGCCCTATAGTGCCAAAAATATGTTGATCTAACCACTCGAGCATATTCATTAGGATATTAAGATGATACGACATATGAAGCAGGGCTTCCATCTTATACTTTCTTATATGACCTAATTGAATATTACTAAACTTCTTCATAGTTTTTTTGAAACGCATTGTTGACAATCTAGTAATATATGTAGGATTGCATAACATCCTGGGAAAACTCTTGCAGCAGAAAAAGACAGAAAGCACAAAAAATAAGAGGGAGAAAAAGCTACACTATATGTAAGTACAATTCACATCTATACCAATATAAAAAGACCCAAAGGGGGCAGATCCAATTAATCTCGGCCATCAAATCATGTCAATCCAACGACCTGGACTGCTTCAATGTCGAGCGCTCAACACGTTTAGCGTGCAGTTAATTTCATGTCAAAAATAGTGCTAATCACATAATAAAATGCAAATAATATCCTACTTAATATCCACATGCACTTAATATACTTCCAAATTAATGTGCATTGCACGTACACACTGATTAGTAAGAAAAAGGACAGTGTCACAAAGTATCAAAATATAATCACTAGAGCAACAGCGAAAAATGTCAATTTAAGGTAAGAAACAGAGAGAGAAATAAAGTAAAATACACATCCCATGAATCGCATGATCAATCGACGCAATAACTCACTTGCCAGAACTGGCGAAGTGTTATCATAGGGGCAGAAAAAAATTAGGACCATGTGACAACATCCATGGATAAAACTGTGAACTCCAGCTGTAGAGAATGATTTTGTGCATCGATAATTGATTGATCGTGCACTAGGCACATATATATAGGTACAAGGAGTGCGACCGGTATCTTGTCTCCTAAGATACACATACATACAAAGGGAGACAGACACTACAGGTACTGCATACAAAACCCAGA
>NC_057810.1:261684836-261701808 GCF_018294505.1 Triticum aestivum | reverse complement strand
GAAAGCCCTCGAAGGTCGAGGTGGGTAGTCCCTTCGTCATGACATCGGCGAACTGTTGATCGGTGGGCACATGTAGAACACGAACACGACCAAGTGCGACGTGCTCCCTGACAAAGTGGATGTCGAGCTCAATATGCTTCGTCCGTCGGTGATGGACAGGGTTGGTAGCAAGGTACAAAGCGAAGACGTTATCACAGTAGATGAGCGTCACCTTGGTAACCTCACATAGCAACTCCTGAAGTAGTTGTCATAGCCAAGAGCACTCCATGACGGCGTTAGCCATGGCCCGATACCCAGCCTCAGCGCTCGATCGTGAGACCATGGGTTGTCATTTAGACGACCACGAAATCAGAGAGGGCCCGAGGTAGACACAGTAGCCGGAAGTGGAGCGTCGAGTGTCGGGACACCTAGCCCAGTCGGCGTCGGAGTAAGCGACAAGGCTGGTGTCAGGTGATGCCGTCACGGTGAGACCCATGGCTGTGGTGCCACGTATGTACCGAAGTATACTTTTCACGAGAGCCCAATGGGTGTCATGAGGAACATGCATGTGAAGGCACGCCTGTTGGATAGTGTACTAAATGTCCGGACGCGTCAGTGTGAGGTACTGAAGCGCACCGATGATGGAGCAGTAGAAGGGAGCGTCGGACACCGGAGAACCCTCAACGGCGGACACCTTAGTCTTCGTGTCGATAGGCGTGGGAGTAGGCTTGCAGTTAAGCATGCGCGCTCGCTCCAGAAGCTCGTAGGCGTACTTCTGCTGGTGCAGGAAGAAGCCAGTAGCCCGGCGCACGACCTCGATGCTGAGGAAGTAGTGGAGAGTCCCCAAGTCCTTGAGGGCGAAATCGGTGCCGAGGCGAGCTGTGATCTGCTGAAGTAGCGCTGGCGAGGATGCAGTCAGGATGATGTCGTCGACATACAATAGGAGGTACGTAGTGCCGGGGCCCTAGTGATAGACAAATAGGGAGGCATCGGACCGTGTGGATTGGAACCCCTGCTGCTGAAGGAAGGCCGTGATCCGCTGGTACCATGCCCGAGGTGCCTGCTTCAACCCGTAGAGAGACCGGGAGAGCAAGCACACATGGTCCGGATAGTCGGTGTTGACAAAACCAGTAGGCTGCTCACAGAACACCTGCTCGCTGAGATGGCCATGCAGGAAAGCATTAGACACATCGAGCTGGTGGACTGGCCAGGCGCGAGAAACAGCAAGCTGGCGAACAGAGCGAATCGTGCCCGATTTGAAAATCGAAGCGAAGGTGTTGGTGAAGTCCACGGCGGCACACTGGCGGAAGCCGTGCACCACCCAACGCGCCTTGTAGCACTCGAGAGAACCGTCGGGGCGAGTCTGGTGGCGGAAGACCCACTTTCCAGTGAAGACATTGGCACGGGGAGGCCGCGGAACAAGCTGCCACATACGGTTGCGCTGCAGGGCGTCAAACTCCTCACGCATCGCAGCTAGCCAGTTCGGATCCCGAAGGACTGCGCGAGCTGAGGTGGGGAGCGGAGATGACGCCGAGGTAGATGCAACACACACTTACTCATCCGACGGGTAGCGCGTGCTGGAACAAAGTGTCCTAGTCCGAGCCCGAGTGACCACATCGGTGAGGGGTGCGGCTACAATGACGGGGGCCGCGGGGGCCGCATTAGGGGCCGCGGCGGGGGCGGCCAAGGGGGCCGCGATGACGGGGGCCGCCGCAGGGGCCGCCGGCGCGGGGAGCGCGGGCAGGGCTGATACGTCTCCAACATATCTAAAATTTATGAAGTATTCAAGGTATTATATTATCTGTTTTGGATGTTTATGGGCTTTACTAAGAACTTATATATTATTTTTGGGACTAACCTATTAACCGGAGGCCCGACCCAAATTGCGGTTTTCTTGCCTATTTTAGTTTTTCGAAAAAAAGGAATATCAAACGGAGTGAAACCTTCGGGAGAGTTATTTTTGGAACGGAAGAAATCCAGGAGACTTGGAGTGGAAGTCAGAGAAGCTTCGAGGTGGCCACGAGGCAGGGAGGCGTGCCCTACCCCCCTGGGTTTTGGGGGGATGAACCCCGGGCTAGCATCGCTCAAGATGGCGCGCGCTTGGCCGGGTCGCTCGACGCGGCCAAGCCCCGCAACCCGGCCAAACTCTCCGACCCGACAAGACGCGTTGACTCGGCCTCGACAACCAGCACAAGACAGCCGAACCCGGCACAACCAAAGCTTCCTCGACAAGCCAGCTCCACCCGTGGCGTGCTCCGCAATCCAGCCACGGGTCAGCTCCCTTCCCATCCAGGCCGTACGATGGGACGATTCTTCGGCTACCGATGACCAAGGAAACAGTGCCCCGCCCATGCCTCTGGTCAGCCGGAGCGTGGCAACAGTGCCCCTCACCTACCCGTTGACCAGGGCTGGCGTGGCTACAGTGCCCCCGCCCTCACCACCGACGACAGCAAGCGGCGACCTGACAAAGCGCCACTGTACACGACTCGACTCGGTCATGCCCCGACGATCAACAAGACGGTGCACAATCCCCCTAGGCATGCGGGGCCCGCACCTAGGGGAACCCGGTGAACCACAGGCCCCCAGCGGGACCCAGTCCGGGTCCCCGGACACCGACAACCCGAACCCACCGACTTGTAACATTACCCTTGTACCCCTGGAGGGTGATGTCTACTACAGAACCTTCTTCTTGTAGACATTGTTGGGCCTGCAAGTGCACAGGTTTGTAGGACAGTAGCAAATTTCCCTCAAGTGGATGACCTAAGGTTTATCAATCCATGGGAGGCGTAGGATGAAGATGGTCTCTCTCAAACAACCCTGCAACCAAATAAGAAAGAGTCTCTTGTGTCCCCAACACACCCAATAAAATGGCAAATTATATAGGTGCACTAGTTCGACGAAGAGATGGTGATACAAGTGCAATATGGATGGTAGATATAGGTATTTGTAATCTGAAATAATAAAACAGCAAGGTAACTAATGATAAAAGTGAGCGTAAACGGTATTGCAATGATAGGAAACAAGGCCTAGGGTTCATACTTTCACTAGTGCAAGTTCTCTCAACAATAATAACATAGATAGATCATATAGCAATCCTTCAACATGCAACAAAGAGTCACTCCAAAGCCACTAATAGCGGAGAACAAACGTAGAGATTATGGTAGGGTACGAAACCACCTCAAAGTTATTCTTTCGGATCGATCTATTCAAGAGTTCGTACTAGAATAACACCTTAAGGCACAAATCAACCAAAACCCTAATGTCACCTAGATACTCCATTGTCACCTCAAGTATCTGTGGGCATGATTATACGATATGCATCACACAATCTCAGATTCATCCAACCAACACAAAGTACTTTGAAGAGTGCCCCAAAGTTTCTACCGGAGAGTCAAGAAAATGTGTGCCAACCCATATGCATAGGTTCATGGGCAGAACCCGCAAGTTAGTCACCAAAACATACATCAAGTGGCACGTGATATCCCATTGTCACCACAGATAAACACGGCAAGACATACATCAAGTGTTCTCAAATTAAAGACTCAGTCTGATAAGATAACGTCAAAGGGAAAACTCAATCCATTACAAGAGAGTAGAGGGGGAGAAACATCATAAGATCCAACTATAATAGCAAAGCTCACGATACATCAAGATCATGCCATAGAGAGAACACGAGAGAGAGAGAGAGAGAGATCAAACACATAGCTACTGGTACATACCCTCAGCCCCGAGGGTGAACTACTCCCTCCTCGTCATGGAGAGCGCCAGGATGATGAAGATGGCCACCGGTGATGGGTTCCCTCTCCAGCAGGGTGCCGGAACGGGCTCCCGAGAGGTTTTTGGTGGCTACAGAGGCTTGCGGTAGCGGAACTCCCGATCTATCTTGATATTCGATGTTTTTAGGGTACGCAGGCTTATATAGGCGAAAGAAGTCGGTCGGGAGGTGCTCGAGGGGCCCATGAGATAGGGGGTGCGCCCTACAGGGGGGGTCGTCCTCCTATCTCATGGCTTCCTCGAGGATCTTCTGATGTGAACTCCAAGTCTCTAGGATCATATTCTTCCAAAAAATCACGCTGCCAAAGGTTTCATTCCATTTGGACTCCATTTGATATTCCTTTTCCTCGAAATACTAAAACAGGCAATAAAACAGCAATATGGGCTGGGCCTCCGGTTAATAGGTTAGTCCCAAAAGTAATATAAAAGTGTATAATAAAGCCCATAATCATTCAAAACAGATAATAAAATAGCATGAATGCTTCATAAATTATAGATACGTTGGAGACGTATCAGCATCCCCAAGCTTAATTCCTACTCGTCCTCGAGTAGGTAAATGATAAAATAAAGAATTTATGAAGTGTGAATGCTAGAAGGTGCACAAGTTTGATCAATGATAATTTCAATCACCTTTTCTAGCATGATAGTATGTCATAACAGTAGTTCATCTCATAAAACTTCTCACGATAAAGTAACAAGCAATTCACATGTCAAAGCATAGACCATAAACTTTCTTGAAAACTAGCAAACTTCATTCTCAGTCATCAAACAATTGCAATTCATATTATTTTCAGGAATAACAAACTCCACATACTCAACTATCATATAGTCTTCTACAATTGCTAACACTCACACAATACTAATGGTTATGGAGTTTCAATCGAACACTGAGAAAGATAGGGGCTTATAGTGTTGCCTCCCAACGTATTCACCTTTGGGTGATGTCAACAAAAATAGTTCATGCTAACTTACATCCAATTGGATATATATATCAGGATCACCCCAACACAAAGTGCTTGCCAAAGGATAAAATGAAAAAGGGAAAGGTGAAGATCACCTTGACTCTTGCATAAAGTAAAAGACATAAAGTAAAAGATAGGCCCTTCGCAGAGGGAAGCAGAGGTTGTCATGCGCTTTTAGGGTTGGATGCACAAAATCTTAATGCGAATGAATGTCACTTTATATTGCACTTGCATATGGACCTTTATTATGCAGTCCATCGCTTTTATTGCTTCCATAACAAGATCGTATAAAGCTATTTTCTTCACACCAAAATATCACACATATTTAGAGAGCAATTTTTATTGCTTGCACCGATGACAACTTACTTGAAGAATCTTACTCAATCCATAGGTAGGTATGGTGGACTCTCATGGCAAAACTGGGTTCAAGGATATTTGGAAGCACAAGTAGTATCTCTACTTGGTGCAAGGAATTTTTGGCTAGCATGAGGGGGAAAGGCAAGCTCAACATGTTTGAATGATCCATGACAATATACTTTAACTGAGATGTCGGAAAACATAACCCATTACGTTGTCTTCCTTGTCCAACATCAACTCTTTAGCATGTCATACCTAATGAGTGCTCCCAATTATAAAAGATGTCTAGGATAGTGTATTTATATGTGAAATCTCTCTTCCTTAAATATTCTTTCATGAATTGTTCAAATGACCAATACAATGCTTGCTAACCTTCAATAAATTTACAACCTCTACTTCTTAGATGTGAAGTCATTACTCCCCATGGGATAAGAAAATGAAACATATTTAATTTCAGATTTATGACAATCAACTCATTCAACCATTTACTCATAGGATATAAGTGAAGCACACGAGTAAATGACAAACTACTCCAAAAAGATATAAGTGAAGATCAATGAGTAGCTAAATAATTATGTAACTATGCGAGGACTCTCTCTCATTTAAGAATTTCAGATCTTGATACTCTAATCAAACATCAAGCAAAACAAAATAAAATGACATTGCAAGGATAGCACAACTTATGTGAAGAACCAAAAACTTAGGCTCAACCGATACTAACCGATAGTTGTTGAAGAAGAAAGGTGGGATGCCTACCAGGGCATCCCCAAGCTTAGATGCTTGAGACTCCTTGAAATATTATCTTGGGGTGCCTTGGGCATCCCCAATCTTGAACTTTTGTGTCTCCTTAATTCCTCTCATATCATGGTTTCTCTTTTTATCAAAAGCTTCATCCACAACAAACTCAACAAGAACTCGTGAGATAGGTTAGTATAAACCAATGCAAAGCCTTATCATTTTCTACTGTAACAAATCACTAAAATTATTATTTCACATTGCATACTAAATGCCTCTGCATATTTAATACTCCTATCCTCAAATAGAATCATTAAACAAGCAAACATAAGCAAACAATGCAAACATAACAGCAATCTGCCAAAACAGTACAGTCTGTAAAGAATGCAAGAGTCATCATACTTCCCTAAATCCAAAAATTATGAAATAACATTCCCACTGTGGTAAATTTATCAGAGCTCATTATGCAAAAAGTTTCAACATTATATCATGCTCTGACTTTTCTAGGGAATTTTTGCAACAGCGGTAAACTTTCTGTTTTCAAACAGCAACATGTATACTAGCAAAATAAGCATGGCAAAGGCTATCCTTGACTTTTTTATTGAAAATAAAGATGCAAAACATTATTCTAAATGACAGAAAGTAAATTCTAACAAAAGAATATGACGCTCCAAGATAAACACATATCATGTGGTGAATAAAAATATAGCTCCAAGTAAAGTTACCGATGAACAAAGACGAAAGAAGGGATGTCATCCGGGGCATCCCCAAGCTTAGGATCTTGATCGTCCTTGAGTATTACCTTGGGGTTCCTTGGGCATCCCCAAGCTTAGTCTCTTGCCACTCTTTATTCCATAGTCCACCGAATCTTTATCCAAAACTTGAAAAATCCACAACACAAAACTCAACAGAAAACTTGTAAGCTCCGTTAGTATAAGAAAATAAAACCACCACTTGGGTACTGTAATGAACTCATTCTAAATTCATATTCGTGTAATATCTACTGTATTCCAACTTATCTATGGCTCATACCCTCCGATACTACTCATAGATTCATCAAAATAAGCAAACAATACATAGAAAACAGAATTTGTCAAAAACAGAACAGTCTGTAGTAATCTGTATCAAACGTATACTTCTGGAACTCCAAAAATCCTACCAAATTATGAAGTGCCAAGAAATTCGTGTACCAGTCCAGAGCAAAAAGAATTAGATCATAAGCACATTTCTGTGAATTAACAAAACTAATTTACCGGGTGCAAAAGTTTCTGATTTTCAGCAGGATCAACACAACTATCACCGTAAGCTATCCTAAAGGTCTTACTTGGCACTTTATTGAAACAAAATCTATAAAAAATGATTACTACAGTAGCATAATCATGTGAACACACAAAAACAGTAAGGATAAATATTGGGTTGTCTCCTAATAAGTGCTTTTCTTTAATGCCTTTTTAGCTAGGCATGATGATGACAATGATGCTCACATAAAAGATAAGGATTGAAACATAACGGGAGCATCATGAAGCATATGACTAGCACATTTAAGCCTAACCCACTTCCTATGCATAGGGATTTTGTTAGCAAACAACTTATGGGAACAATAGTCAACTAGCATAGGAAGGCAAAACAAGAATAAGTTCAAAACTTGAAGCACATATAGAGGAAACTTTACATTATTGCAATTCCTACAAGCATATGTTCCCCCCTCATAATAATTTTCAGTAGCATCATGAATGAATTTAACAATATAACCAGCACCTAAAGCATTCTTTTCATGATCAACAAGCATAGAAAATTTACTACTCTCCACATAGGAAAAATTCTTCTCATTCGGAATAGTGGGAGTATCATAAGAGACTTGAACACTAAAAATTGTTTCCACATTAAAAGAGTAATTTCAGAAAAAGGGTAATCATAATCATGACAAGATTTGTAAATATAATCATCACTACTTTTTATAGCATAGGTTTCATCACAATAATCATCATAAGTAGCAACTTCGTTCTCATCATAATCGATTCAAACCTCTCCCAAGATAGTGGAATCACTAAATAAAGTTGACACTCTTCCAAATCCACTTTCGTATTCATCACAATAAAATTCAACATCCTCCAAAATTGTCGGATCAGTACTTCCTAAAGTTGACACTCTTCCAAACCCACTTTCATCAATATAATCATCATAGGTAGGAGGCATGCTACCATCATAACAACTTTGCATATCAAAACTTGGGATGCTAAAAGTATCATCTTCATTAAACATAGCATCCCCAAGCTTGGGACAAACATTAATTCCAGCAAATATATTCTCAAATATTTCATCCTCATCAAACATAGCTTCCCCAAGCTTGGGCCCTTTCATATCATAAGCATAATCACTCTCATCATTAAAAATATTGATAGCACCAATAGTATAGCAATTATCATCATCACAATGAGTAGTAGGAGCAATATCATTTGGGAGGGATACCTTTGTACCTTTGTTGCTCCTTCTTTTCTTTTTCTTCTTCATATTATGTGTGGGTTCAATCTTTCTCTTTGAGATCCTTATTGACGAGATTGGTTGAATAGAAAGCTCCTCCTCATTACCTGATTCATCATAAGAAACAATAGGAGGAGATTGGGAAGTCTCTTCCCTTTCATTAGTATTCTCTTCATCTTATATTTGCTTTATTTTCTTTAGGTAATTGGCAATATAAGGATTTTCAATGCAATTCTCCGCACAAAACATATAAATCTTTTCTAGATCAATATCAAGGAAGTGCTCAAGATTAAATTCTGGAATAGGCTTAGTTAAACGTTTCAACTCTTCATAACCCAAAAGCAAACTAAGTTCATTATAATGTGCAATGGAAATCAAATCATCACAATTTTTGGACTTGATTCGGTCATGAAACAATTTGCATCGGAGATGTAAATGACCACGTTCATTGCAAAGTTCACAAGTATGGCAAAGGAATTTTAAATTTTCAGCACTCACATCTAGCCTTTCTTGCAACCATTTAGTTTCTAAGTGCTTATGCCTCTTGCAATATATATCTTCTCTATTTGGTGTGTTCATGCAAACATGCACTCCACAAAAATCAACATGCTTATAGGAGACATTTTCATCATAACTAGTGCAATCATCATTAGTACTATGGATATTCAAAGAGTTCATACTAACAACATTGCAATCATGCTCATCATTCAAAGATTTAGTACCAAGCATTTTAATGCATTCTTCTTCTAGCACTTGAGCACAATTTTCCTTTCCATCAAACTCACGAAAGATATTAAAAAGACGAAGCGTATGAGACAAACTTAACTCCATTTTTTGTAGTTTTTCTTTTATAAACTAAACTAGTGATAAAATAAGAAACAAAAAGATTCGATTGCAAGATCTAAAGATATACCTTCAAGCACTCACCTCCCCGGCAATGGCGCCAGAAAAGAGCTTAGTTAACGGGGTGTGAGTGAGTGCCACTTACCTAGCCTCCCCGGCAACGGCGCCAGAAAAGAGCTTGATGTCTACTACACAACCTTCTTCCTGTAGACGTTGTTGGGCCTGCAAGTGCACAAGTTTGTAGGACAGTAGCAAATTTCCCTCAAGTGGATGACCTAAGGTTTATCAATCCGTGGGAGGCATAGGATGAAGATGGTCTCTCTCAAACAACCCTGCAACCAAATAACAAAGAGTCTCTTGTGTCCCCAACACACCCAATACAATGGCAAATTGTATAGGTGCACTACTTCGGCGAAGAGATGGTGATACAAGTGCAATATGGATGGTAGATATAGGTATTTGTAATCTGAAATAATAAAAACAGCAAGGTAACTAATGATAAAAGTGAGCGTAAACGGTATTGCAATGATAGGAAACAAGGCCTAGGGCTCATACTTTCACTAGTGCAAGTTCTCTCAACAATAATAACATAGATAGATCATATAACAATCCCTCAACATGCAACAAAGAGTCACTCCAAAGCCACTAATAGCGGAGAACAAACGTAGAGATTATGATAGGGTACGAAACCACCTCAAAGTTATTCTTTCAGATCGTTCTATTCAAGAGTTCGTACTAGAATAACACCTTAAGACAAAAATCAACCAAAATCCTAATGTCACCTAGATACTCCATTGTCACCTCAAGTATCCATGGGCATGATTATACGATATGCATCACACAATCTCAGATTCATCCAACCAACACAAAGTACTTCAAAGAGTGCCCCAAAGTTTCTACCGGAGAGTCAAGAAAATGTGTGCCAACCCCTATGCATAGGTTCATGGGCTGAACCCGCAAGTTGGTCACCAAAACATAAATCAAGTGGCACGTGATATCCCATTGTCACCACAGATAAACACGGCAAGACATACATCAAGTGTTCTCAAATTAAAGACTCAATCCGATAAGATAACTTCAAAGGGAAAACTCAATCCATTACAAGAGAGTAGAGGGGGAGAAACATCATAAGATCCAACTATAATAGCAAAGCTCGCGATACATCAAGATCGTGCCATAGAGAGAACACGAGAGAGAGAGATCAAACACATAGCTACTGGTACATACCCTCAGCCCCGAACTACTCCCTCCTCGTCATGGAGAGCGCCAGGATGATGAAGATGGCCACCGGTGATGGGTTCCCCCTTCGGCAGGGTGCCGAAACGGGCTCCCGAGAGGTTTTTGGTGGCTACAGAGGCTTGCGGCGGCGGAACTCCCGATCTATCTTGATATTCGATGTTTTAGGGTACGTAGGCTTATATAGGCGAAAGAAGTCGGTCGTGAGGTGCTCGAGGGGCCCATGAGATAGGGGGCACGCCCTACAGGGGGGGGCGCCCTCCTATCTCGTGGCTGCCTCGAGGATCTTCTGACGTGAACTCCAAGTCTCCAGGATCATATTCTTCCAAAAAATCATGCTGCCGAAGGTTTATTCCGTTTGGACTCCGTTTGATATTCCTTTTCCTCGAAATACTGAAATATGCAATAAAACAGCAATATGGGCTGGGCCTCTGGTTAATAGGTTAGTCCCAAAAGTAATATAAAATTTTATAATAAATCCCGCAATCATTCAAAACAGATAATAAAATAGCATGAATGCTTCATAAATTATAGATACATTGGAGACGTATCAGGGGGGTTGGTCTATAAAACCCCCCAGGAGCCCTCACATATACGGGCAAGCAAGTAAGCAGAGAAGTAAGCAGCAACAAAGCATATAGAGGAACTAGCCACCGAAACAGCAACACCCAGAGAGAAGGAGCAGCCTAAGCCTTGGCCAGCTTCCTTCCTCCTCCATACAGCTCTAGAAGCAACATTGTACTATCGAACATCAAACTACACTCGGCAGGACTAGGGGTGTTATCTCTTCGGAGAGCCCCGAACCTGGGTATGTCCGGCGTGCCGCGCCGCTCATACCAACCTCGCCTCTGAAGCCCACTAGAGCCCTCGAGCCTCCTCCTTTCTTTAGCCATCCCATGGTATCTGCCGTGCACCCACCACGACAGTTGGCGCCCATCCTAGGGAAGCTCGAGGAGCTGGCTAGGAGCATGCTTCAGAACGGGCCCTTCTCCTACTCCGACGAGTCCGTCGTGCTGGCGGACGACGTCGTAGGCGCGCTTGCCGCCTCCTTCGCTGCGCTGCGCATCTCCGATGCGTCCACGGCCGACGAGTACCCCAGCGGGGTACTCAGCTACTCCGACCCCCCTCTCCCTCGGCGGTGGCATTTCCGCCGGGGCAATGGACGTCCATGTGGAGGTCTTCGTCACCAGCGATGGCGTCTCCTCCTCATCAAGCAAGACAAGGAAGGCCGCCGAAGCAAGGGCCGCAACAGAATGGACCGAGCCGTCCGATCCGTTGCGCGCCGTGATGCAGAGCCTCCGCATCCCCATCGGCACCGACATCGACGCCACCAACATCGTTGAGGCCCAAACCCAGCTCGAGGAAAGGCGCCAGCAGATGCTGGACCTGTCCGAGACGCTCACCGCCACCCAGCGTCATATGGACGTCGCTCAGCTGGAGCGCAATGCCGCCTACGGATTCACTCCCATCGCGGCCGAGCCAAGCCGGGTCGCCGAGGTGCGTGCCCGGGGAGGAGCGATCGGCCGGGCCCTCAGTGCCGTCCCGACCGTCTATGAGACCCCAACAAAGAACATGTGCACTGCCCAGGCAGCCGCAGTCGACCTGGACCAGCTCATGGGTGAGGAGCTAAAGGAGCGCATCAGGCAGATGCGCGAACTCCTCAACGCGGCCAACACCCAGCAGGACCGCCTCAACCAGCTCGCCAAGCTGGAGGGATCCGGCTCCACCCGCCTTGGAGGACCCAGCGAACTTCATCACACAGCTTCCTCACCGCCCGGCGAGGCGCACTACGGCCGAGCCCAGACTCGGCGCGACCCAGCTGCCACAGCAGCTGGTGGTTTGGGCGACGAGCCCGTCCTAGAGATCCAGCGCGGACCCGGCCAGCATGGTCGGCGTCCGGCTCCAACCGACCCGGCCCCCCGTGGCCTGGTTGCCAGTCGACTCGGTCCACGCGCTGTCGACGATGCTGACACTCGGCACCACCTCGATCAGCTCGTTCGCTCCTTGGAGGTGGAGGAGAGCGGTGCTATCAGGCTGGCGTGCTTCGGCCCACGCATCCGGGAAGAGCCCTTTCCCAAAGGGTTCATGCTCCCCCGCGACACCCCCAAGTACAACGGGACCGTGAAGCCAGAATACTGGCTCACCGATTACACCACCGCCATTGGCATCACCGGTGCCAATCGCCATCTCGCCATGCGCAATGCTCCGCTCATGCTCCAGGGGTCGGCCCGCTCCTGGTTGAATAGTCTGCCGATGGGCAGCATCAACACGTGGGTCGATTTCGAGCAAGCCTTTGTCCGCAACTTCACGGGGACCTACAAGCGGCTCGGCCGCCTTAGCCAGCTCGCCATGTGTGTGCAAGGACCTATGAAGACCGGTCGCAAGTACCTCGCATGCTGGACCGAGGTCCGGAACAGCTGCGAGGGCGTTCATGAAGTCCAGGCGATCCAGTACTTCGTCAGCGGGTGCCGAGACGGCACCCTCCTCAAGCACAAGCTCTTACGCTCCGAGCCGGCCACCATGGCCGCGCTCATGGTGACGGCGGACAAATATGCCAACACCGACTCCGCCATGAAGATCCAGGTGGCGCTGGATGAAGCCGGCAAGGCAAAGCTGGTTCCCCCTCCGAAGTCGGCCGGCGAAAGCAGCCGACAGCAGCATCACCAGAACAACAAGCACAAGGCCGACCAGCCAGCGCAGCGCCACGACAACCGGCTCGTCGCGGCCACCGAGCCCGCGGCGGACCCGGTGGTGAAGCATCGGCAGACCGGCAAGACGGTGTGGCAACCCGCCATGAGCTTCAAAGAAATGCTCGACGCTCCTTGCAAGCACCACAGCGGCACGAGGCTGTCCACGCACACGCTTCGGCAGTGCGCCATCACCAAGCGCATCATGAGGGGCGATGTTCCGCCTCCTCCGGTTCCGGCCCCAGGCGCGGGGCAGCCACCTCCGCCTCCACCGCCGCCTCCAACTGGCGATGCGATGCGCGACGACGCCTACCAGGACCAAAACGCGGTCTATGCCATCTTCACAAGCCTGGGTGATGACAAGTGTAGGGAGCGCCTCCTTCGGCAGGAGGTGAACACCGTCGTCCCGGCCAAGCCAGAGTTCATGCACTGGTTAGATCGCCCGGTCACCTGGACCCGGGAGGATCACCCGGCGGTCATGCCGAGTCCGGGTGGTTATGCCCTCATCCTCAACCCCACCATCGTTGCGTGGCGCACGTGCAAGTTCTCCCGAGTCCTCATCGATGGCGGCAGCAACATCAACATCCTCTACCGCGACACGATGACCAAGCTCAGCCTCAAGGCCGAGGACCTGGAACCAACCCGGACGATCTTCCACGGCATCGTGCCCGGCCTCTCCTGCTCTCCCATTGGCCGGGTCCGGCTCGACGTCCTGTTCGGTGGCAGCTGCCACTCCCGACGCGAACCGATCTAGTTCGAGGTCGTGGACCTGTCCAGGGCGTACCATGCACTGCTGGGCTGACCCGCGCTCGCCATGTTCATGGCAGTCCCCCATTACGCGTATCTAAAGATGAAGATGCCGGATCCTAAGGGCCTCATCACCATTACCGACGGCTACCGCAAGTCCTTGGAGTGTGCCCGAGATGGTGCCAAGCTGGCTGAGTCGCTGGTCATTGCCAAGGAGCGGTGCCAGCTCGACCGGATCGTCGCCCTGGCAGGCGAGGCCTCGGCCGCGTCGATCCCGACCAAGGACCCGGCCGATGAGGCCGCCTTCAAGCCCTTCAAGGAGACCAAGAAAGTGAAGCTCAACCCGGAAGACCCCAGCTGCAGCAAGTACGTTGTCGTAGGCACCCGCCTCGAAAGCAAATTGGAGGCGATCTCATCGACTTTCTCCATGAGAATCGGGATATCTTCGCATGGACCCCCAAGGACATGCCGGGTATCCCGAGGGAGTACGCCGAGCACAAACTTCATGACCGCAAGGAGCCAAGCCTGTCCCCCCTACGACGTTTTTCCGAAGAGAAGAGAAGAACCATTGGTGAAGAGGTCACCAAGCTTTTGGCGTCCGGCTTCATCATGGAAGTGTTTCACCCCGAGTGGCTGGCCAACCCAGTCCTCGTCCTGAAGAAGAACAAGACCTAGCGTATGTGTATCGACTACACCAGCCTCAACAAGGTCTGTCCCAAGGATTCATTCGCTCTCCCGCAGATCAACCAAGTCATCGACTCGACCGCCGGGTGCGAGCTCCTGTCCTTCCTAGACGCTTACTCCGGCTACCACCGGATCAAGCTGGACCCGACCGACGCCCTGAAGACATCCTTCATCACGCCCTTTGGGGTGTATTGCTACATCACTATGTCGTTCGGCTTGAAGAACGTCGGCGCCACCTTCCAACGCTGCATGCAGAAATGCCTGCTGCCGCAACTCGGCCGCAACATCCATGTTTACGTGGACGACATCTTGGTGAATACCAAGCAGCACCTCACGCTCCTCGACGACTTGAAGTAAACATTCGCCAGCCTCCGCCAATACAAGGTCAAGCTTAACCCGGAAAATTGTGTTTTCGGCGTCCCGGCCGGAAAGCTACTTGGTTTCCTCATCTCAGAACGCAGCATTGAGGCAAACCCGGAGAAGATCAAGGCCATCGAGCGCATGTGCAAGCCGGCTCGACTGCGCGATGTCCAGAAGTTCACCGGATGCTTGGCCTCGGTCAGCCGGTTTCTAAGCTGGCTGGGCGAGAAGGCGCTACCCCTGTACCAGCTGATGAAGGAGACGAAGTCGTTCGAGTGCAACGACAAGGCAGACGAGGCTTTCCAAGACCTCAAGCACATGCTCTCCGCCGCACCAGTCCTGGCCGCGCCGATCGACAAGGAGCCGTTGTTGATCTACATAGCCGCGACCTCACGGGCGGTCAGCACGGTGCTGGTGGTCGAGCGACCAGAGAAGGGCAAGATCCAAGCCGTCCAGCACCCGGTCTACAACCTGAGCGAGGTGCTCTCCATCTCCAAGCAGAACTACCCGCACTACCAGAAGATGTGTTACGGCGTGTACTTTACCGCCAAGAAGCTGAAGCAGTACTTCCAAGAGCACGTCATCACCGTGGTTAGCACGACCCCCATCGGAGAAATCATCGGGTGCCGAGATGCCTCTGGCCGGGTCGCTAAGTGGGCGCTCCAGGTAGCCGGCCACACCATCCTCTATGAGCCCTGCACCACGATCAAGTCTCAGGCCCTGGCCGACTTCCTCGTCGATTGGACCGAGACCCAGTACCTACTGCCCCCCCCCCCGACTCGACGCATTGGCGCATGCATTTCGACGGGTCCAAGATTCGACTCGGCCTGGGTGCCGGCATCGTACTGTCGTCTCCGAAGGGCGACCGACTCCGCTACGCGCTCCAGATCCACTTCGCCGCCTCTAACAATGTCGCCAAGTACGAAGCCCTTGTGCACGGCCTCCGGCTTGTCAAGGAACTTGGCATTCGGTGCATCCTGTGCTACAGCGATTGATAACCCACAAGTGTAGGGGATCGCAATAGCTTTCAGGGGTAAAGTATTCAACCCAAATTTATTGATTCGACACAAGGGGAGCCAAAGAATATTCTTGAGTATTAGCAGTTGAGTTGTCAATTCAACCACACCTGGATAACTTAGTATCTGCAGCAAAGTATTTAGTAGCAAAGTAGTATGATAATAAAGGTAACAGTGCAAAAGTGACATTTTTGGGTTTTGTAGTAGTTGTAACAATAGCAACGGAAAAGTAAATAAGCGAAGAACAATATGTGAAAATCTCGTAGGCAATGGATCAGTGATGGATAATTATGCCGGATGCGATTCCTCATGTAATAGCTATAACATAGGGTGACATAGAACTAGCTCCAGTTCATCAATGTAATATAGGCATGTATTCCGTAAATAGTCATACGTGCTTATGGAAAGAACTTGCATGACATCTTTTGTCCTACCCTCCCGTGGCAGCGGGGTCCTAATGGAAACTAAGGGATATTACACTACTAGAAAAACCGCTACTAATGGCGCACCTAATTTGGCCATTAATGGCGCATCACTGGTGCATCATTACTAGCACGCCATTAGTAATTTTTACTAATGGCGCACCACTGGTGCGCCATTAGTATCTGGTATACTAATGGCGCACCACTGGTGCGCCATTAGTATAGGCCACGGTGCGCCATTAGTATGCCTCCCAGGGGCCATGTATACCCAGGTGCTGGCATACTAATGGCGCACGACAATGGGATGCGCCATTAGTAACTTGGGCATACTAATGGCGCACTGTTTAGTGATGCGCCATTAGTGATGCGCCATTTTGAATCTAGATCTGGATCGTGATTTTTTGCCCATTTTTTGCTCGTTTTTTTTGCTTGTTTTTTGGCACGACATTATTTCAAATTTTGTTCCTGTTTTTGGATCTTGTACGTTCTTTTGCCGTGGTCTTTTGCCGGAGAGGAGTTCGTCGGAGAGCAGGAGGAGGAGGTCACCGGAGAGGCGCTTGCCTACATCGCCGGAGAGGAGGAGGAGGAGGTCGCTGGAGAGGAGTTCACCGGAGCATCGGAGAGGAGGAAGGAGAAACCATGAGGGGATGGGAGGAGAGGAGGGAGGAGGAGCTCACCGGAGAGGAGGG
>NC_057810.1:261676538-261684494 GCF_018294505.1 Triticum aestivum | reverse complement strand
GTGAGGGGAGGGGAGGGGAGGAGGGAGGAGGAGGTCGCCAGAGAGGAGGAGGAGGTCGCCGGAGAGGAGAAGTATGGTGGAGGAGAGAAGGGAAGATGGAGTGGAGGAGAGGAGGAGATGGAGTGTAGGAGAGGTGGAATGAAGAGATAAGGAGGAGAGGACCACGACCAGCCATATATACGGCATACTAATGGCGCACCGCGGGCAGGTGAGCCATTAGTAATTTTTTTTATTTTTTTGATTTATTTTGAATTTTGAAGGCGGGAAGATATTAATGGCGCACCATGGGCAGGTGCGCCATTAGTAATTTTTTTTGACTTATTTTCAATTTTGAAGGAGGGAAGATACTAATGGCGCACCATGCGCACGTGCGCCATTAGTAAGTTTGAATTTTTTTGAATTTTTTTGCCTCTCGAGATCTTAAAAGCCCCGTATCTTTTTTTCTGTTAGGTTTTTGAGGATTTTGAAAATGTTTAACGGGGTTCCCCCCATTAAATTTGGATGTAACTTTTCGAGTAGATGATTTTTCATATAAAAAACTTTTTCATCCGAGTTAGTATGCAAAAGTTATGCCCATTTTTACAAATTCTCGCGAGATTTTGCAAATGAAGTCAAAATTCATATTTGCAAATTTTCCCAACAACTAGGCCACATATCACATGGGAAACTTATTTTCTTTTATTTTTTTGACATTTTCATCATTTTCTTTTATTTTTTTTAAAACTGAAAAGGCGGTCCACCGGGGGGGTGCATTCGGTGGAAGTGGTGGCCAAGTTACTAATGGCGCACCGTGGTATGATGCGCCATTACTTGTTCAACTAGTAATGGCGCACCACTCCCACCATGCGCCATTAGTAGTTTTGAACAAAATTCAGAAAAAAGTTTTAATTTTTTTTTTACTAATGGCGCACCGTGGGAGTGGTGCGCCATTACTAGTTCAACTAGTAATGGCGCACCACTCCCACGGTGCACCATTAGTAGTTTTGAACAAAATTTTAAAAAAAATATTTTTACTAATGGCGCACCGTGGATGTGGTGCGCCATTAGTATTTGGACACTAATGGCGTACCAACACATGGTGCGCCATTAGTATATAGTAATGGCGCACCACATGTCTGGTGCGCCATTAGTGTCAATTCCATCTATAGCCCTTTTCCTAGTAGTGTTAAGGCCTCCTTTTAATGAGAACCGGAACAAAGCATTAGCACATAGTGAATACATGAACTCCTCAAACTACGGTCATCACCGAGAAGTATCCCGACTATTGTCACTTTGGGGTTGTCGATCATAACACATAATAGGTGACTGTAGACTTGCAAGATAGGATCAAAAACACACATATATTCCTGAAAACATAATAGGTTCAGATCTGAAATCATGGCACTCGGGCCCTAGTGACAAGCATTAAGCATAGCAAAGTCATAGCAACATCAATGTCAGAACATAGTGGATACTAGGGATCAAACCCTAACAAAACAAACTTGATTATATGGTAAATCTCATCCAACTCATCACCGTCCCGCAAGCCTACGATGGAATTACTCACGCATGGCGGTGAGCATCATGAAATTGGTGATGGAGGATGGTTGATGATGACGACGGCGACGAATCCCCCTCTCCGGAGCCCCGAACGGACTCCAGATCAGCCCTCCCGAGAGAGATTAGGGCTTGGTGGCGGCTCCGTGTCGTAAAACGCGATGAAACTTTCTTTTTGATTTTTTTCTCCCCGAACGTGAATATATGGAGTTGGAGTTGAGGTCGGTGGAGGTCCAGGGGAACCACGAGATAGGGGGCGCGCCCTATAGGGGGGGGGCGCCCCCCTATCTCGTGGACAGGCCGTGGGCCCCCTGGTGCATTTCTTTCGCCTAGAAATTCTTATTAATTCCAAAAAGTGCCTCCGTGGATTTCCAGGATATTCCAAGAACTTTTCTTTTCTACACATAAAACAACATCATGGCAGTTTTGCTGAAAACATCGTCAGTCTGGGTTAGTTTCATTCAAATCATGCAAGTTAGAGTCCAAAACAAGGGCAAATGTGTTTGGAAAAGTAGATATGTTGGAGACGTATCAACTCCCCCAAGCTTAAACCTTTGCTTGTCCTCAAGCAATTCAGTTGATAAACTAAAAGTGATAAAGAAAAACTTTTACAAACTCTGTTTGCTCTTGTTGTTGTAACATGAAAAGCCAGCATTCAAGTTTCAGCAAATATTATGAACTAACCATACTCACAATAACACTTAGGTCTCACAATTACTCATATCAATAGCATAATCGGCTAGCGAGCCATAATAATAAAACTCGGATGACAACACTTTCTCAAAACAATCATAACATGATATAACAAAATGGTATCTCGCGAGCCCTTTTTGAGACCGCAAAACATAAATGCAGAGCACCTTTAAAGATCAAGGACTGACTAAACATTGTTATTCATGGTAAAAAAGATCCAGTCAAGTCATACCCAATATAAACCAATAGTAATGAAAGCAAATGACAGTGTGCTCTCCAGCGGGTGCTTTTTAATAAGAAGGGTGATGACTCAACATAAAAGTAAATAGACAGGCCCTTCGTAGAGGGAAGGAGGGATTTGTAGAGGTGCCAGAGCTCAATTTTAAAATAGAGATTGAATAACATTTTGAGCGGCATACTTTCACTGTCAACGCAACAACTATGAGATGGCTGTATCTTCCATACTACATGCATTATAGGCAGTTCCCAAACAGAATGGTAAAGGTTTATACTCCCCCAACCACCAACCAGCATCAATCCATGGCTTGCTCGAAACAACGAGTGCCTCCAACTAACAACAGCCCTGGGGAGTTTTGTTTAATTATTTTGATTTGCTTTGATCTTTTTGGATCATGAGACTGGGCATCTCGGTTACCGGCCCTTTCTCGTGAATGAGGAGCGGAGTCCACTCCTCTTGAGAATAACCCACCTAGCATGGAAGATATAGGCAGCCCTAGTTGTAACATGAGCTGCTCGAGCATACAAAACAGAATTTCATTTGAAGGTTTGGAGTTTGGCACATACAAATTTACTTGGAACGGCAGACAAATACCGCATATAGGAAGGTATAGTGGTCTCATATGGAACAACTTTGGGGTTTAAGGAGTTTGGATGCACAAACAGTATTCCCGCTTGGTACAGGTGAAGGCTAGCAAAAGACTGGGAAGCGACCAACTGAGAGAGCGACAACAGTCATAAACAGGCATTAAAATTAATTCACACCGAATAAAAGCATGAGTAGGATATAATCCACCATGAACATAAATATCATGAAGGCTATGTTGATTTGTTTCAACTACATGCGTGAATATGTGCCAAGTCGAGTCACTCAATTCATTCAAAGGAGGATACAATTGAGGGAGTCCTGGATTAGGGGGTATCCGGACAGCCGGACTGTGTACAACGTCCGAACTATTGAAGCATGGAGATACAAGACTCAAGACTTTATCCCGTGTCCGGATGGGTCTTTCCTTTGCGTGGAAGGCAAGCTTGACGATCCGGATGTTATATTTCATTCCTTGTAACCGACTCCATGTAAACCCTATCCCTCTTCAATGTCTATATAAACCGGAGAGGTTGGTCCTTAGAAGGCCGATCACAATTACTATCATACCATCATAGGCTAGCTCCTAGGGTTTAGCCTCTATGATCTCGTGGTAGATCTACTCTTGTACTACCCATATCATCAATATTAATCAAGCAGGAAGTAGGGTTTTACCTCCATCGAGAGGGCCCGAACCTGGGTAAACATCTGTGTCCCTTACTTCTTGTTACCATCAGCCTTGACGCACAGATCGGGACCCCCTACCCGAGATCCGCCGGTTTTGACACCGACATTGGTGCTTTCATTGAGAGTTCCTCTGTGACGTCGCCACAAGGTTTGATGGCTCCTTCAATCATCATCAGCAACGCTGTTCAGGGTGAGGCTTTCCTCCCCGGACAAATCTTCGTGTTCGGCGGCTTCACACTACGGGCCGATCCGCTCGGTCATCTGGAGCAGATCGTTTTAGGATCGCTAGATAGTTATGATGAGCATGGCTTGGACCTGCCATCAGACGACGCTCGGGATATTACCCCGGCAGAAGCCTCGGTTCTAAATCTGGGGCGGGTTGCGTTGCCTAATGACGGAGGGTTGGTCCGTGTCCCGCAGGCCATACCCTCGTTGGCGATAGAGCTGAACACAGGTCTCACCTCCACGGGAACCTGTGACTCCGGACCCCCAGATTCATATCCGGATGTAGGTTCCAGTCCGCGAGTCCCCGAGCCCGCCGATCCTAGTTGGCCTCCAGTGATGGAGTTCACCGCTGCGGACATCTTTCAACATTCGCCCTTTGGCGACACACTAAACTCATTTAAAACCCTCTCTTTGACAGAGAACTTTGGGCCAAACTATGTAAGGCTCGAGTGGGAAGCAGGCGACGAGGGAATTCGTTACTCACCCACCACCCACTTGATAGCCATGGTTGATGATTTAACCGATGTGCTGGACTTCGACTCCGAAGGCATCGCCGGTATGGACGACGATGCAGGAGAAGACTCAGAATCTATGGGGTACCGGATTCCCGCCTTGTCACACGATATATACATGGTGGATACGCCCAAGGAAGGCGACGGTGACAATCCGGAAGATAACACCCCTGGGCAAAAACCAAAGCGACGGCGCAGACGCTGTTCCAAATCCGGAAACAGTAACAACATCAGCAAGGCGCCAGAAGAGTGGATACTCTGGTCAACACTAAAGGCAATAACAACCAAACAGAACCAGCGATGGAGCAGGACGAACCAGGTCACGCCGAACATAGTCTGGAGCGTACGCCCGAAGAAAACAATCCAGAAAGACGAGTTCATCAAACCGGCCCAGGACAAGAATATAGTCCGGATGACGACGCATTCATCGTTCCGGAAGAACGCGCGGAATGAGAGAACCTCCACAGAAAGCTTATGGCCACAGCGAGAAGTCTGAAGAAGCAGAAGCAACGGCTTAAAGCCGCACAGGAAATGCTCCATCGCAGATGGAACAAAGTGCTAGACACTGAAGAAAGATATGGCGACGATCGCCATAGAAAGAGCTACCAAAAACGCAAGCTACTGCCAAAATTTGACGACGAGGCCGTTCCACCGAAGAATAACACGACCAGGAGACCAGGAGTACCACTTCATAACCGCAATAAATCAGCCACCGAAGACGCCCACGATCTACGTGAGCACCTGGAGAAGAAAGCTGGCGCACCTAGGTCCATCTACGGATCTAAAGGACACACCCCGGCAAGGGACTATGGTCTTCAAAACAATTATGGCAACCAAACACCAGTTCGGAATCAACACCGAACACAACAACAGCCGACGGCATGCCACGGCGCGTCCAGATATAGAGGGGCTGCTCACCCCCTATGCTTTACTGATGAAGTACTGGACCATGAATTCCCACAGGGCTTTCAACATGTAAACATAGAGGCATACGACGGAACGATGGACCCAAGGGTCTGGATCGAGGACTTTATCCTCGACATACACATGGCTCGTGGAGATGACCTCCACGCCATCAAATACCTTCCCCTAAAACTGAAGGGACCAGCTCGGCACTGGATGAAAAGCCTCCCCGAAAATTCAATCGGCAGCTGGGAGGAACTAGAGGACGCTTTCAAGGCCAATTTTCAAGGGACTTATGTCCGGCCTGCGGATGCTGACAATTTAAGTCACATAATCCAACAACCCGGAGAGTCCGCCCGCAAGCTTGGGAACAGATTCCTCACTAAGAAGAATCAAATCGTTGACTGTCCGGATGCCGAAGCCTTAGTGGCATTCAAACACAGCATCCGTGACGAGTGGCTCGCCAGACACCTCGGCCAAGAAAAGCCAAGGACAATGGCAGCCCTAACAAGCCTTATGACCCGCTTTTGCGTGGGAGAAGATAGCTGGCTAGCCCATAAAGGCACCAGCGACCCCAGGACATCCGAAATAAGGGATGGCAACGGGAAGCCACGGCGTAATAAAAATAAACGCCAAAACAAGGAAGATAGCCCGGACAACACAACGGTTAATGCCGGATTCAGGGGCTCTTGACCTAACAAGCAAAATAAGCAATCTAAAGGCAGTAAAGAAGGACCGTCCGGTCTGAACAAAGTTCTGGACAGACTATGCCAAATTCATGGCACCTCCGACAAACCTGCGAACCACACGCACAGAGAGTGCTGGGTCTTCAAGCAGGCCGGCAAACTAAACGCCGAACACAAGGAATGGGAAACACCAAGTGAAGACGAGGATGAACCCCGCCAGTCGAACACTGGGGGGCAGAAGAAATTCCCGCCAGAGGTTAAAATAGTGAGATGATCCACACGACTCGCACATCCTTGGGGAGGCACGAACGCGCCCATAAAGATGCGCGCAATATAGATCCCATCGTACCCACACCTAACTACTAGATCTCTTGTTCGATCACTTTTGATCGCCAGGACGGCCGAACTAGTATTTGGCGCGAGGGATCAAACGCCTTGGTAGTTGACCCAATAATCGACGGATACCATCTCACTCATGTCCTCATGGATGGCAGCAGCAGTCTCAATTTAATATATGATGACACTGTCCGCAGGATGGGGATAGGCTCATCCAGAATCAGCAAGATCAACACCACCTTTGAAGGGGTGATACCAGGCGTTGAAGCCTACAGTAGGGGATCCGTCATACTGGAGGTAACATTCGGCTCTCCAGGCAACTCCAGAAGCGAAGAACTAGTCTTCATCATCGCACCCTTCCAAAGCAGCTATCAAGCATTGCTTGGAAGAACGGCCATCGCCCGCTTCAACGCATTGCCGCACTATGTCTACCTTACACTTAAGATGCCCGGTCCTCGCGGCGTCATCACCGTTAGCGGAATAACAGAGCACTTTTCGCGCACAAAGGAATACGGGACGGCCCTAACGGCCGGACTATAAGCAGCCTATAACAAAAATATACCAGGTCGTTCAGACCACGGACACGGTTAGACGAGTCTGGCAGCCCATATTAAACCAGGGCACTATATATGTAATCCTATAGTGGACACCAGGGGCTAATAATAAAGCTCCACACTCGGCTCAACCTTATTGGCAGGCCAGCATCTTATATTTTCTACCATCCATCGCATACTTACGTTGCACTCTCCTATGAGATTCCCTTTTCTGTAGACAACGTTCGCGCGATACCCTTCTAGGATGCGGCACAACGGAGACAAAGGCGCAGACGTGCAGCGGGGCCCCGTTCAACAGGTTTTTTTTAGATTAAGCCCCTGTGTAAACCTTTTCTATTTCCTCTTGTTGTTTCATCATCTCATGGGTTCCATACCCACAGAGGATACTGCCGTTTTCGGCATTTCGCCATGGCAGATTAACGCACGTACCTGGAAATACAGGGTTTATAATGAATGGGCATTCTTGAGCTCATCATCTGTTATAAAGTCCGAATACCTTCGGGAGTGTTCGGCGTCACGAGTTTGGCCTTATATGCATCAGCTCCGAATCATGTCTTTGGTCAAATGTTGGGTTTGCCCGGCTCCTGGGTTTGCCGCCTTACGTTCCGTCATAATCGGCTAAGGTGGCCAAAGGAGAACTACTGCGATTGTGCCCTGGTTATTCCGGATGAGCACCTCAGTAGAGAAAGCCGAAAACTGACCGTCATGATACAGCGAGAGACTGGTCAACCACTCGACGACTCACTAGAATCTCTAGGATTCCTCCGCATTAACGAAGGGCCATTTCCCGGCCAGGTACATATGCGCCCGTATTCGGATACACGCGAAGGTACCACGGGCTACATAGTAGCCCCAATGTTAAAATCCCGCGGCGAAGCGAAAGTGTTACAGCTATATAGCCCGGTTGCCTAGTTCGACGTGCGGTCACCTCCTTGCCGGACCAAGACATTGGATAAAGAGTGATCAAGTACATTTTTTCGTGAACACCCCGCATTGTATGC
>NC_057810.1:261664461-261676143 GCF_018294505.1 Triticum aestivum | reverse complement strand
GGTCGTACAGAGGACACAATCATATTTTCAGACAAAAGTTATAAATATAACCTTCTAACCAAAATGTTTTTACAATGATTTGAATCATCACTCGAAGAGGAGATTCTTCGGGCACTGCGCCTCTATCAGGCGGGCACCCTCCGTGACCTGCGCCAAGTAGTGCCCTGCCGGATACTGGCATCCATATCCGTCCAATATGCTTTAACGCGGGCAAGGGCCATCCGCGCACCCTCTATGCATGCTGACCTCCTCATGGCATCGATCCGAGGCACGACTCCAAGGAACTGTTGCACCAAACCAAAGTAATTGTCCGGCTTAGGCCCCTTCGGCCAAAGATGGTCTATTACAGACCGCATTGTAAGATCGGACAGCCTGTGAAGCTCCGCTACAACGGCCATCCTATCACTTAATGGCAGCGGGTGAGTGGGAGCATTAAACTGCGACCAGAAAAGCTTCTCCACCTCCTTCTCACCATGATCTTTGAAGAAATCCACAACATCAGCCGTACTCTTCGCCAGGTCCGCGTACGCGTTCGGCGAGCTCCAGCGTCCATCCAAGGGAGCATACTTCGGATCGAAGAACTTCGTCCGCAGCAAATAGGAGCCTCCAGTCGCGATCTTACCGGCCTGTTGAAGCTCCTCCCGCGCACTTCTGAGATCGGTCTGTATTTCCTTAGTGGCATTAAGTGCCTTGCTCAGGTCAGCCGATTTATCCTCATGTTCCTTTTTCAGGAGCTCATACCGGTCAGCGGCATTTTTTAACTCGATGGCCATTTTGGCTACCTTTTCCTCGCTTCGGTGATGAGCAGCCTGTTCGGCTCTCAATTCCTCAGCTGCCTTTAGGGCAACCGCATGGCTCACCCGAGACTGTTCCTTGGCTAGAGAAAGTTCCGCCCTCAGGGCCTCGACGGCAGCAGCACCATCCGCAGTCCGAACACATTACATTACTATATGCCACTTTAAATACTTTCCTATGTAGGAAAGACATGACACATACCTTGCAACTTATCCAGCCGCTCATTCATCAGAGTGATATCGGCATCAACCGAACCAATTTGCATCGTCAGTTCGGCCACTTCAATGGATGGGTCGGCGGCTGGACCCACGGGTACCTGGACATATTTACAACATAAATCTATGGTTTATGATCCCCCGTTTGTCGCCTAAGGCGGGCAACCAGAGTCTCAGGGGATACTATCTATAGGGAGCACACCTAGCGAGTGCCTCACAATTAAAGAAACGGTGGATTCTCCATTACATACCTCAAAGCCTCTGAGCAGGTTTGTGAATCCTTCATTCAAACTGCTCGTAGCGGATGAAATCTTCTTAAGCACCGTGCTCATTAATGAGCGGTGCTCCTCCAAGAGCGCAGCTCACTCCAGCAAGTTCGTTAGTACGCCCGGCCGGACATCGAACTGCGTCGGACTCCTCCCATCGCCCCCCCTTGTACCCAAGTGCTCCGGGCGCAGGGCGGCTAACAAATCGATTGCCGGATTCGATAGACCCAGACCCCTCCTGATGACACCTCGGTGTCGCCCCCTTCATGAGTCGGAGAAGGGGGCGGGGTCTCGCTCTCCATCATCTTCGGAGGAAGGTCCCCTGAAGACGAACCCTGTCGAGAGGAGCTGCTGGCCGGACTGCAAAAATTTGAATCCTGGTTACTGACCGAGGAGAAACGCAGCACCTTCGGATTGTAGATTGACTTACGGCTCGGTGGAGGGCTGGCCCATTGGAGGGCATGGTGCGGTGAGGGTTCCTGTCGGGGCAAGGCCCTCTGGGGATGCCTTTTTCCCCAATTTGGGCATCTCTGCCTCCAAATGTTCGGAGGCGGCCCTCTTCTTCCCGCGCGGGGAGGAAGCCTCGACCTCTCCTCCCCGACTATCCTCCTTGGGGAGGTAGTGTCTCCCCCGGTTCGGATGCGTAGCGTGTGGGGTTCGGATCTTTCATCCCTCCCCTCGCCTTTCCCCGAGGGCATCCTGCTGAGTACTCGGTCAAGCATCTTAGCCATGGTGGGAGTGGGCGAGCCTTCAGGAAGTGGCGCCGGACACCTGATTCTCTCTGCCTTGTTGAGCCACTCCTGGACGCGGATGATTTTCAGAATAAACAATCATGATAAATACAAAACAGGGTGTCAGGTATCAAGGCTACTTACTCAAGTGTCTTGGCGATTGCAGCTTAGGCCCGCATCCTCGGTGGTGTCCGGACACATTACTTTCCGTCCGAAGAATAATTTGTACATCTCTTCGAGGTTCAGGCCGAAGAAGTGCTTGACGATCCGCAGACCCTCCGGATTGAACTCCCACATCCGGAGAGGCCGGCGTTGGCACGGCAACATCCGCCAGATCAACATCACTTGCATTATGCTGACGAGATTAACGTCCCTTGCAAGAAGCTCCTGGATGCGATTCTGCAGTACTGCTATATCACCAACGGGTCCCCAATTCCGCCCTACGTCTGTCCAAGACGCCAACTATGGTGGAGGGCCCGAGGGAAACTCGGGGGAAGCCGCCCACTTTGTGCCTCTGGGAGCCGTCACATAAAACCACCTCCATTGCCATACATCGGATACTTCTGGAAAAGAACCCTCCGGCCATGGGGCGTCGGTGTTTCTGCTCATTACGGCACCTCCGCACTCCACATGTCGCCCCCCGATCATCTTCGGCTTCACATTAAAGGTCTTGAGCCATAAGCCGAAGGCGGGGTGATATGGAGAAAAGCCTTGCACACGATAATGAACGACGAGATATGGAGGATAGCGTCCGGAGCTAGATCATGAAAATCCAGCCCATAATAGAACATGAGCACCCTCACGAAAGGATCGAGGGTGAAACCCAAACCGCGGAGGAAGTGTGGGACAAAAACAACACACTCATTGGGCTCCGGCGTGGGGATGACTTGCCCTGGAGCAGGAAGCCTGTGCTGGATATCTGCGGTTAGGTATCCGACCGCCCTAAGCTTTGCAATGTCCTTCTCCTCAATCGAGGAGGCGACCCACCGGCCTTGAGGATCAGATCCGGACATATTGGAGGATTCCGGAGGGGTGGAGCTTAGGTTTTGGGTGTTAGAACTCGAGGTGCGAGAAGGCACGATGAAGGTGAAAAAAGAGGCGTAAGTCTCGACCCCTTTATATAGAGGGTGAATATCAAGAGTCCCCGGTGTGACCGTTTGAGGCTTATCTAAAAACACACGGGGTAATACCAACAGCCGTCGTGGGGTCACGCACGCTCATATTGATGGAAAATCCCGTAATAAAAGGGGCATGATCTCTGCCTCGACGAGGCATGCCAATAAAACCGCCTCGTAGCACGACTCGTTGTGGGGTAGGAAACATCGGTTCACGTTGGACCGAGCCATGATGCAAGGGCACGACGCACGAAGATTGCCAGCAAATCAGATCTGTACCATATGAAGATCATCTTGCAGATCCGGACACGATCTACATGTTCGATAACGACTTTCGAGTATTCGAAGGAGGAACCCGCCTTGCAATGCCGAAGACAATACTGCGCGCCGGACTCATCGTCATTGAAGCCTGGTTCAGGGGCTACTGAGGGAGTCCTGGATTAGGGGGTATCCGGACAGCCGGACTGTGTACAACATCCGGACTATTGAAGCACGGAGATACAAGACTCAAGACTTCGGCCCGTGTCCGGATGGGACTTTCCTTGGCGTGGAATGCAAGCTTGGCGATCCGGATGTTATATTTCATTCCTTGTAACCGACTCCATGTAAACCCTAGCCCTCTCCGGTGTCTATATGAACCGGAGAAGTTGGTCCTTAGAAAGCCGATCACAATTACAATCATACCATCATAGGCTAGCTCCTAGGGTTTAGCCTCTACGATCTCGTGGTAGATCTAGTCTTATACTACCCATATCATCAATATTAATCAAGTAGGAAGTAGAGTTTTACCTCCATCGAGAGGGCCCGAACCTGGGTAAACATCTGTGTCCCTTACTTCTTGTTACCATCAGCCTTGACGCACAGATCGGGACCCCCTATCCGAGATCCGCCGGTTTTGACACCGACAACCATCCCATCATACCACATCATAATCATTCTAATAGCATGTTGACAGCAAGGTAAACCATTATAACTCATAGCTAATCAAGCATGGCACAAGCAACTATAATCTCTAAATGTCATTGCAAATATGTTTACTTCATAATAAGCTGAATCAGAAACGATGAACTCATCATATTTACAAAAACAAGAGAGGTCGAGTTCATACCAGCTTTTCTCATCACAATAAGTCCATCATATATCATCATTATTGCCTTTCACTCGCACGACCGAACGATGTGTATAATAATAATAGTGCACGTGCATTGGACTAAGCTAGAATCTGCAAGCATTCAATTCAAGAGAGAAGACAAGGTAATATGGGCTCTAAGTTAAATAAACAATCATGCATAAGAGAGCCACTAAGCATTTTCAATATAGTCTTCTCGACCCCCAAAAGAAAGAAAAGAAAATAAAACTATTTACACGGGAAAGCTCCCAACAAGTAAGAAGAAGAACTAGAAATCTTTTTGGGTTTTCATTTTAATTTCTACTACAAGCATGGAAATTGAACTAACAATTTTTTTGTTTTTTTCTAAAGTTTATAAAACACACAAGAAGAAAACTAGAAAAAGAAATTTAAACTAGCATGGATAATACAATGAAAGAGTATGAGCACCGACGACTAGTGTGTGAACATGAATGTAAAGTCGGTGAGAAATATGTACTCCCCCAAGCTTAGGCTTTTGGCCTAAGTTGGTCTAGTACCAAGGACCGCCTGGCTGATATCCATAAGTGAAACTCGGGTCGTATTGAGATGCAGCGGCAACCGCCTCCTGAGCAGCAGCGTGTTGGCGAGCTGCCTCCGCTCCCCTCTCGTGTTCAGCTGCTTCCTCCATGGTGACAACATACCTTCCTTTTGCCTGATAATCAAAAAGGTAGGGAGCGGGAAGAGTAACATGGACGATGTTGCGTCTGTCATAGATTAGTCGATAATGGAGGAATTGTTCATTCCTCACAAGAAATTGATGATTGAACATAGCTTCTTTATCCAAATAAACAGGAGGTAAAATCATATCCCCCTCTTGTGGAGCTATATTAAGATAATTAGCCACACGGGTTGCATAAATTCCTCCAAATAAATTTCCCTTTCTACTATTATTCTGCAACCTACGTGCAACTATTGCCCCAAAGTTATAACCTTTATAACCTGAAACAGCACTCTTGAGGACACACAGATCAGGGACACACATGTGACATGCTTCGTCTTTACCGTTAATGCATCTACCAATAAAAAGAGCAAAATAATGTATAGCAGGAAAATGAATGCTCCCTATGGTAGCTTGTGCTATGTCCCTAGATTCTCCCACAGTAATACTAGCAAGAAAATCTCTAAATTCAGATTTGCGAGGATCATTCATATTACCCCGCTGCGGGAGTTTGCAATCAGTTGTGAAATCCTCTAAATCCATGGTATAAGATGTATCATAAATATCAAACATGACACAAGGAGAATTACATGCATAGTTATATTGGAACCTCCGCACAAAGGAATCAGTCAATTGATAGCACTGAGGACACTTATCTTGTAAGAAGTCCTCTAGCTCGGCATTACGCACATACGCGTCAAATTCCTCCTTGAAGCCTGCTTCGACCATAAAATCATCGGATGTCCACTCACAAGCTTGTACATCCGCGTCCCTCGGCAATTCAACATCTTGCTCACGTATAGCAATCCTTGGCCCTTTATTTGTCGAGGAACCACCTTGGTACATTCTTCTAAGCATAATTCTTTTTCTGAAAATTTCTAAAATTTTAGTAACTTCAAAATATAAGTGAATAAAACTAAACAAGATTGGTAGCAACTACTCCTACAAGTGCCTAGAGCCTATATCATGCATTGGAATTGCTTGGGACCTCAAAAATTTAACATGCAAGCTCAAGAACATGGTCACCTATGCAGCAAAAAAATTCAATGAATAAAGCACTAGAACAAAAACTAATTGGACCAATGGAGGAGTCACATACCAAGCAACAATCTCCCAAAGCAGTTTTGTAAATGGAGCTTTGAGCAAGGAGATCAAAAATCGCAGCAAAATGAGCTAGAACTCGTGCTTGAGCTGGATGGGGATTTTTTTGGGTAGAAGATGAAGTGTGTGGGTGCTGGCATAAGTAGAGGGGGGCCACCAGGGGCCCACGAGATAGGGGGGCGCGCATAGGTGAGGGAGGCGCGCCCTCCACTCTCGTGGCCTGGTGCTTGCCCCTCCTGCAGTGTTTTTAGTGCCTAAAATCCTCAAATATTCCATAAAAAACATACTAAATTTGCAGGGCATTTGGAGCACTTTTATTCTCGAGATATGTTTTAATGCACGAATAATTCAGAAAACAGACGGATAATACTATTTTTGCTTTATTTATTCTAAATAACAGAAAGTAAAAAGAGGGTACAGAAGGTTGTGCCTTCTAGTTTCATCCATCTCGTGATCATCACAATGAATCCACTAACAAGGTTGATCAAGTCTTGTTAACAAAATCATTCCGAATAACACGGAACCGGAGAAATTTCAAATAACACTAAGTTACCTCAACGGGGATATGAAAATCCCCAACAATAAGAATATCATACTTTTTCTTGACAGTAGGGAGAGGAAATTCAAAACCTCCAATAATAATAGTTGGAACTTTTCCAATAGAATTGATGCTATGAACTTGAGATTGTTTCCTCGGAAAGTGTACCGTATGCTCATTACATTAACATGAAAAGTGACATTGCCTTTGTTGCAATCAATAACAGCCCCTGCAGTAATAAGAAAAGGTCTGCCAAGGATAATAGACATACTATCGTCCTCGAGAATATCAAGAATAACAAAGTCTGCTAAGATAGTGACATTTGCAACCACAACAGGCACATCCTCACAAATACCGACAGGTATAGCAGTTGATTTATCAGCCATTTGCAAAGATATTTCAGTAGGTGTCAACTTATTCAATTCAAGTCTATGATATAAATAGAGAGGCATAACACTAACACCGGCTCCAAGATCACATAAAGCGGTTCTAACATAATTTCTTTTAATGGAGCATGGTATAGTTGGCACACCCGGATCTCCAAGTTTCTTTGGTATTCCACCCTTAAAAGTGTAATTAGCAATCATGGTGGAAATTTCAGCTTCCGATATCTTTCTTTTATTTGTGATGATATCCTTCATATACATAGCAATAGGATTTACTTTCAGCATATCAGTTAAGTGCATACGTAAGAAAATAGGTCTAATCATTTCAGCAAAGCGCTCAAAATCCTCATCATCCTTTGTCTTGGATGGTTTAGGAGGAAAGGGCATGGGTTTCTGAACCCATGGTTCTCTTTATCTACCATGCTTCCTAGCAACAAAATCTCTCTTATCATAACGTTGATTCTTTGATTGTGGGTTATCAAGATCAACAGCAGGTTCAATCTCTACGTCATTGTTTTTGCTAGGTTGAGCATCAACATGAACATTATCATTAACATTATCACTAGGTTCATGTTCATAACCTGATTGTGTTTCAGCATCAGAAATAGAATTATCATTGGGATTCTCAGGTGTGTCTATGATAGGTTCACTAGAAGCATGCAAAGTTCTATCGTTTTTCTTTTCTTCTTTTTAGAAGAACTAGGTGCCTCTAAATTATTTCTCTGAGAATCTTGCTCGATTCTCTTAGGGTGGCCTTCAGGATACAAAGTTTCCTGAGTCATTCTACCAGTTCTAGTATACACTCTAACAGCAAAGTCATTTTTATTATTTAATTCCTCAAGCAAATCATTTTGAGCTTTAAGTACTTGCTCAGCTTGAGTAGCAACCATAGAAGCGTATTTGCAAACGAGTTTGAGTTCATCTTTAACTCTAGCTATATTATCGCCTACGCGTCCTATCTCGTAAGCATTATTCTTTAACTCTCTACCAACATAAGCATTAAAACTTTCTTGTCTAGCCATAAAGTCATCAAATTCATCTAAGCATGGGCTATGGAATTTAGTAGAGGGGATTTCAACTTTATCATATCTATAGGGAGAATTTACCTTTACTACCTGTGTTGGGTTATCAAGACAATGTGGTTCTACAACAGGCGGTATATTAAGACCATGTATTTTTTCAATAGGAGGTAAATTCTTAACATCTTCAGCTTTTTACCTTTTTCTTTCATTGAGTTCTTTGCCTCTTGCATATCTTCAGGACTGAGAAATAAAACACCTCTCTTCTTCGGAGTGGGTTTAGGAATAGGCTCGGGAGTTGGCTCAATTGGTTCAGGAGTTGCCTCAGGAATTGGCTCAGGAAGAGTCCAATTATTTTCATTAGTCAACATATTATTCAATAATATTTCAGCTTCGTCGACTGTTCTTTCCCTAAAAACACAACCAGCACAACTATCCAAGTAGTCCTTGGAAGCATCGGTTAGTCCATTATAAAAGATATCAAGTATTTCATTTTTCTTCAGAGGATGATCAAGCAAAGCATTAAGTAACCGGAGAAGCCTCCCCTAAGCTTGTGGGAGACTCTCTTCTTTGATTTCCACAAAATTATATATTTCCCGCAAGGCAGCTTGTTTCTTATGAGCAGGGAAATATTTAGCAGAGAAGTAATAAATCATATCATGGGGACTACGCACACAACCAGGAGCAAGAGAATTATACCAAGTCTTAGCATCACCCTTTAACGAGAACGGAAATATCTTAAGGATATAAAAATAGCGAGACTGCTCATCATTAGTAAATAGGGTGGCTATATCATTCAACTTGGTAAGATGTGCCACAACAGTTTCAGATTCAAGGCCATAAAAAGGATCAGATTCAACTAAAGTAATAATCTCAGGATCAACAGAGAATTCATAATCCTTGTCAGTAACACAGATAGGTGAAGTAGCAAAAGCAGGGTCAGGTTTCATTCTAGCATTAAGAGACTGCTGCTTCCATTTAGCTAATAAATTCTTAAGATCATATCTATCATTGCAAGCACAGATTTCCCTAGCAGCTTCTTCATTCATAACATAACCCTTAGGAACAACAGGCAATATATAATCATTGGGAGAACCTTCATCATCACTATCATCAATAATAGCATCTTCAATATTTTCATTCCCCCTAACTCTAGCAAGTTGTTCATCAAGAAATTCACTTAATGGCAAAGTAGGATCATGCACAGAAGTAGTTTCATCATGCATAGCAGAAGTGGCATCATCAATAACAAGCGACATATCAGAATTCATAGCAGTAGCAGGTTCAGGTGTCACAAGTTTACTAATAACAGAAGGAGAATCTAGTGCAGAGCTAGATGGCAGTTCCTTACCTCCCCTCGTAGTTGAGGGAAAAATAGTAGTTCTGTCGTCTTTCAAGTTCTTCATAGTGATCAACAGATATAAATCCCAAGTGACTCAGAGAATAGAGCTATGCTCCCCGGCAATGGTACCAGAAATTAGTCTTGATAACCCACAAGTCTAGGGGATCGCAACAGCTTTCGAGGGTAAAGTATTCAACCCAAATTTATTGATTCAACACAAGGGGAGCCAAAGAATATTCTTGAGTATTAGCGGTTAACTTGTCAATTCAACCACACCTGGATAACTTAGTATCTGCAACAAAGCATTTAGTAGCAAAGTAGTATGATAATAAAGGTAACAGTGCAAAAGTAATATTTTTGGGTTTTGTAGTAGTTGTAACAATAGCAACGGAAAAGTAAATAAGCGAAGAACAATATGTGAAAAGCTCGTAGGCAATGGATCAGTGATGAATATTATGCCAGATGTGATTCCTCATGTAATAGCTATAACATAGGGTGACACAGAACTAGCTCCAGTTCATCAATGTAATGTAGGCATGTATTCCGTAAATAGTCATACGTGCTTATGGAAAAGAACTTGCATGGCATTTTTTGTCCTACCCTCCCGTGGCAGCGGGATCCTAGCAGAAACTAAGGGATATTAAGTCCTCCTTTTAATAGAGAACCGGAACAAAGCATTAGCACATACTGAATACATGAACTCCTCAAACTACGGTCATCACCGAGAAGTACCCCGACTATTGTCACTTCGGGGTTGTCGGATCATAACACATAATAGGTGACTATAGACTTGCAAGATAGGATCAAGAACACACATATATTCATGAAAACATAATAGGTTCAGATCTGAAATCATGGCACTCGGGCCCTAGTGACAAGAATTAAGCATAGCAAAGTCATAGCAACATCAATCTCAGAACATAGTGGATACTAGGGATCAAACCCTAACAAAACTAACTTGATCACATGGTAAATCTCATCCAACCCATCACCGTCCAGCAAACCTACGATGGAATTACTCATGCAAGGCGGTGAGCATCACGAAATTGGTGATGGAGGATGGTTGATGATGATGATGGCGACGAATCCCCTCTCTGGAGCCCCGAACGGACTCCAGATCAGCCCTCCCGAGAGAGATTAGGGCTTGGTGGCGGCTCGTGTCGTAAAACGCGATGGAACTTTCTTTTTGATTTTTTTCTCCCCGAATGTGAATATATGGAGTTGGAGTGGAGGTCGGTGGAGGTCCAGGGGGGCCACGAGATAGGGGGCGCGCCCCTGTCTCGTGGACAGGTTGTGGGCCCCCTGGTGTATTTCTTTCGCCCAGAAATTCTTATTAATTCCAAAAAGTGCCTCCGTGGATTTCCAGGACATTCTGAGAACTTTTCTTTTCTACACATAAAACAACATCATGGCAGTTCTGCTCAAAACAGCGTTAGTCCGGGTTAGTTTCATTCAAATCATGCAAGTTAGAGTCCAAAACAAGGGCAAAAGTGTTTGGAAAAGTAGATATGTTGGAGACGTATCAGCGACTCGGACCTAGTGGTGTAGTTGTGCTCCGGCGAGTGGGACGCCCGTGACTCCAACATGGCAAGCTACCGCTTCCTCGTCCAGAAGCTGTCTGGGTCCTTCGAGATCAAGGCCCTCGCATTCCACAAAGGCGACCTCATCCTCTGACTCGTCCAAGAGCAAGCAGGCCAGCACAAGCTGTCCCCTTCATGGCAAGCCCATTCATCGTGAGGAGGGCCTTGCACGATCACAACGCCTACTACCTCATCGACGCACACAAGTCAAACAAGCGCAAGAGAGACACCGCTGGTGAAGAAACGACCCGGCCGTGGAACACGGAACTCCTCCACTCGTTTTACAGTTAGCCGCACGAGTGTATGTATCGTCGCCTTTTGTAAAATGCATGAAACTATGGGGTCCCCGAATGAGACTCGGGGGCTGCCTTTTGTTGACCAACTTATTGTGTCCCTACATTTTTGCATCACTATGCCACTGAACCCGGCCACCGGTTCGACCCGCTCGACCCGGGGCTCGGGGGCTGGCCAGCTCGATTGCCACCCCACCGCTTTACTTGGTGATTCCTGATACATAAAGGATGCCGCGGTCCCCCACTTCGCCCTAAAGCCACAGACCCATCTTCGGTTGTCAGCTAGCAAGCACAACGGGCCAGAGCTCCTTCATGCTTCAAACGCCAAGGCAAAGGCTGCCAGGTCGATCAACCCGGCCTGCCACTCAGAAAATAAACAGCTGCACGACCGGCTGCTCGCCAACCGGCTCCGCCGTGTTGCCGCCAGCCGGCACAGTGGGTGTTTCGCCCGCGCTCAACATTTTGAAGAACCCAAGTCTTGTGCACTCCTCTT